>NW_027096601.1:0-60000 GCF_019320115.1 Miscanthus floridulus | reverse complement strand
GGCAAATGGTAGCAAGTCCACTAGACACTATAAGGTTGGTGCTGGTCCTGGGCAAGCTTTGGGAGGATTGTCTTCTGTTTCTCCTGAACTGGAAAAGTCTGTTGGGGAAGAGAATGCTGCAGATGATGGATTATTTCACCGATCATCAGCTGAAGAGCTTCTACGAGATGTGGAAGCCAGCAAAGTACTAAACGATGGATCAATAAACTCTTTCAATGGGGTCACTGATCACTTTGAAATCTCAGCTTGGGCAAGCAATCACCCTGGGCTGGAATCTTATTCAGGAAATCTTGATGAAAAAACATCTTGCACAGCAACAAATACAACCAATGTTGGTGTTTCTGATGCACACATATGTTCCCAAACGCTAGGGAAGGAAAGCAGCGATGATGTTGATTGTTCTCAAGGCAAGTCACCAACATCAACCATAAAAAGGAAAACTGGTCTAAAACCAAAACAGGTGCCTGGGAAATCTGTTCGACGAAAAGAGGCAGTATTATCTGTTGAATGCTGATAATAAACCTAACTGAGACAACAGAAATTATTGAAGCAAATACTACTATGGTTATTGAGGAAAATTTGGATCAGCTGCCTGTTATGAGGGACCAAGGACTCTTGTTCTTCGCATGACATTGTTGGAAATAATCCTATGTGTCTAGGTGCAGACATGGCAGCACAACCTGTGAAAGATGTGGATATAGTTGATGTGGCAGCACCATTGGATTATGAAGACAAGGAGAATGCATCAAAGGTGAAACTGAAACGTGTTACGCGAGGTTCCAAAAAACGCAAACATGGTGACATGGCATATGAGGGTGATGTTGACTGGGAAACTCTAATGCAAGATCAGGGGCTGTTCTCAAATCCCTCAGCAGGTTTTCCAGATCAGTCAATAAAAACAAAAGATAAAATTAAAACTTCAGAAGTTTATGAGGGTGGGTGTTGCTGCCGTACGTGCTGGCCTAAAGGCAAAGACTATTACACCGATTGAGAAGATAAAGTTCAAGGAAGTTTTGAAGCGCAAGGGTGGCCTTCAGGAGTACCTAGAGTGCAGGTAGGTTAATGCTTCCTCCTTACCATATTAATATCAAATTTCTGTGCTTGGTGGCATTAACCCTGTATCATGATTTTCCTATATCTGTTTCTTTTTGTATTCCAGGAACATGATACTAAGTCGCTGGAGCAAGGATGTTAAACATTTATTGGATCTTGCAGACTGTGGTGTTTCAGATGTTCCTTTGAAAGATGAGTTGCCGCATCAAGCACTTACTCGTGATGTGTTTTTATTCTTAGACCAATATGTAAGTTGAGTTGCCGTTAGTCTTCATTATTTTCCAAAATTGCCTTACCAAATTAAGCCATCAACTTCCACCTACCATTAGCTGCAGCTATTGCACCTCTTTGATGACTTTCTGAAAATCATTGAGCATATGTTTCCCTTTTACATGCAACCAGCTTATAGATCTCCAATTTACTACTAACCTTATTACCTTGTTAAAGATTTTCTTTTAGTTAGTATGTTTTGCTGAATTAGAAAAATGCCTGAATGATTGCACCCTATATGTCATCAATTTTCAGGGCTACATAAATGCTGGAATTGCGTCAGATAAGGTGGCAAAGGGGCACGATGACACTCCGTATGAGGTTGTTGAAGTACCCAAGCTAAATGAATCACATCAAATGGAATCAGTCAGCATTCAAAATAGCATTGTCTCTGTATCACAAAAGAATGAGGATTTTGAGTGTGGAACAAGCATTGAATGCTGCAGAACTGTAAGTGTTAAAAACACTGAATGTGCTTTGGTAGAAGCATCAAATGAAAAGAATTGCCCCACTGTTCACTGTGGTGCCCTGGAGTTGCTACCTCACTTGAAGTCTGAAGAACATCTGACGGAAAGAAATAATCTAGACATCTCAACTGAAGTTAGAAATGCATCACTGCCATCCAGCAATTTGGATATCCAATGTATGTTATATCTGGATAGTTCTGTTGGAAAAGCTGAAGTTCCCTCATCAACAAGAAGCACGTGAAATTGAAAATAGTGGAAACAACTGTCGAAGTGACAGGGTTGAGTTTGCTGTGCATGGCAAAAGAATAATAATTGTGGGAGCGGGCCCTGCTGGTTTAACTGCTGCTCGCCATTTGCAACGTCAAGGTTTTTCGGTCACTGTTCTTGAGGCACGAGAAAGGATTGGTGGCCGTGTTTATACAGATCGCACATCACTTTCGGTTCCTGTAGATTTGGGTGCTAGCATTATTACAGGGGTGGAGGCTGATATAGCTACTGAAAGACGGGCTGATCCATCCTCTTTGATTTGTTCTCAGCTTGGTCTTGAACTTACTACGTTGAATAGTGCTTGCCCTCTGTATGATGTAGTAACTGGTGACAAGGTTCCCGATTCTTTGGATGAAGATTTAGAAGCCGAATACAATGGCCTTCTTGAAGAGCTGGCGCTGCTTTTTGCGCAAAATGGTGACAGTGCAATTGGTTTATCCCTGGAGGATGGACTGGAGTATGCTCTTAGGAAGCATCGTGCAACTCAACCTATGGATTCTGTGGAGCAGGATGGCCACTTGAGATTTATGACAAATTCTGGCGCTGTAGACATTTCCGTAAGTGCTTCAACAGGAAAGGAGATAGATCATTGTGGAAAGAATGATAAGATAGATGTCCTCAGCCCTCTTGAGAGAAGGCTTATGAACTGGCACTTTGCACATTTAGAGTATGGTTGTGCTGCAATGCTGAAATCTCTATCCCTTCCATACTGGAACCAGGATGATGTATATGGAGGATTCGGAGGTGCTCATTGCATGATCAAAGGTGGCTATGACACTGTTCTACGGAATCTTGCTAAAGGACTTGATATTAGGTTAAACCATGTTGTAACTGAAGTACTGTATGGACCTGAGGAGTTAGGTGCTAGCCGTAAGGATGGGAAATATGTCAAGGTTTCCACTTCAACTGGAAGTGAATTTACTGGAGATGCTGTGTTAATAACTGTTCCTCTTGGTTGCTTGAAAGCAGAGACAATCAAATTTTCACCTTCCTTGCCAGACTGGAAAGTATCTTCTATAAACCGGCTTGGGTTTGGTGTTCTAAACAAGATAGTATTGGAGTTCCCTGAGGTATTTTGGGATGATAATGTGGATTACTTTGGTGCAACTGCAGAAGAAACAGATTTAAGAGGACAGTGCTTTATGTTTTGGAATCTCAGAAAGACAGTTGGGGCTCCAGTTCTGATAGCTCTACTTGTTGGGAAGGCTGCTATAGATGGACAAAGCATCAGTTCTGGCGATCATGTTAACAATGCTATGGTGGTTCTCCGAAAGCTTTTTAGGAATGCTTCTGTACCAGATCCAGTTGCATCTGTTGTGACAAATTGGGGACTTGATCCCTTTAGTAGAGGTGCTTACTCTTATGTTGCAGTTGGAGCATCAGGGCGAGATTATGATATTCTTGGAAGGCCAGTTGAAAATTGCTTATTCTTTGCGGGTGAAGCAACATGCAAAGAGCATCCAGATACTGTTGGTGGTGCAATTTTGAGTGGTTTGCGAGAAGCTGTTCGCATCATTGACTTACTGAACACTGGCAATGACTATATTGCTGAGGTAGAAGCGCTACAGACTTACCAAATGCAGTCAGACAGTGAAAGAAATGAAGTCAGGGGACATGTCAAATAGACTTGAAGCATGTGAACTTTCTACTGCTCTAAGTAAGAACTCATCTGATGCAATGTATCCAATTGTTAGCAAGGAATCTTTGCTGCAAGAAATGTTCTTCAGTGCAAAGACAACATCAGGGCGCCTACATTTGGCTAAGGAGTTATTGAAGCTTCCTACAGGATGTTCTTAAATCATTTGCTGGGTCTAAAGAAGGACTAAATACGCTAAACTCTTGGATACTTGTAAGTTGATTAATGAGTTGTTTCTTTAAGCATTACATGACACTGGTACTTTTCCTATATTGAAGTTCTTCATGTTTGCATTTTGATTTTGGCAGGATTCACTTGGGAAAAATGCTACTCAACTACTGCGGCACTGTGTGCGTTTGCTTGTGCTTGTTTCCACTGATCTGATAGCTGTACGTTTATCAGGTCTGTGCAAAGCTCATTGTCTCCATGTCCCTTTAAATGGCGTTAGGGAATGTCTCTCGACATAAACAGATTTGCATGTTCCTCCCTTCCAGCCTTATCTTTGGAAGGGTACAAAACCATAGGTTATCACATTCTTATTAGGAATCTAATTTACCTTACCAATTTAGCAAACCCCTTCCTAAAAAAAAGGGCAGACCCAGTGCCGGAGGCTCCCACATGAGTGGGGTCTGGGGAAGGGAAAAAACCAAGGCAAGCCTTCCCCCCGCAAAATCTGCGGAGAGGCTGCTTTGAACCCGTGACCTGGTGACTCAGTGAGACAGCTCTCACCACTGCACCAGGCCTGCCCTTCAGCAAACCCCTTCCTATTGTACTTTTTATGTATTTGTTTATTCACTAGTTCGATCAAAGGAGAACAAATAAACAAATATATGACATTACTGAGAGAAGAGTATCTAAGTGCACTACTACATTGATCTATGTTTGTTATAACTAGTGTGTCCCGTGGATGTTGTATAAGTTATTAGCCATTGTAGCCTGGCGACAAACCTGATTCTTCTTTTTTCAACTTCATGCAGGAATTGGGAAGACTGTAAAGGAAAAGGTTTGTGTGCACACAAGCCGAGATATTCGTGCTATAGCTCGGCAGTTGGTCAGTGTGTGGATTGAAGTTTTTCGTAGAGAAAAGGATAGAAATGGTGGACTCAAATTGCTGCGTCGAATACCATCAATTGAATTGAGTAAGACCAAGAGTAAGGATCTGCAATCAGGAAAGCCTGCCTTACGTGTGCCAAATGAAACTTTGGACAATAATAAAGTAGTTTCCCAGCGCCAGCGTACAAGATTCGCAAGTAGTCGGTCACCACCAAAGACAAACAAGAAGTATGAGAACAAGGAAATGAAATTGGAAACCTGTGACAGCTGCTATGTCCAATGGCAAGTTGCTTTCCCAAAAGCAACAACATGGTATTGAATCTAAGGTGGAGTGTGGCAATCCTATGTCCGAGGAAGAAGCTGCTGCATTCGCTGCTGCCGAGGCTGCTCGAGTTGCTGCCATAGCAGCTGCACAGGTCTGTGACTAAAATTTTCTTTTGATTAAGATTTGTCCAACCAATCAGGTTTTAATATTGACCATTGACCATCCTTATCGTCTCTGATAAGAACATTATCCATAAAAAGCTGAGAAAGATTGTTATCTGCCTCTCTATATTAGAGCAGTTTCATTACCTGACACCACAGAGTTGGCTCTTTATATTATCACAATTTCATTACCTGCCACTGCGGACATGGAAATTTATGCTAGTTTAGTCGTTATTAAGAAGGTGGTCCTAGCTCAGTTGGTTGAGGGTATGCCCAATTTCAATTCCTCATCGAGGTGAATTTGTGTGCCTATTTTTCTTAATATACAAAGCCAACATTGTTCCTCGTAGGTTGCTTTAGTTTTTTTAAGCGTTATTTATCTGTTTCAAAATTCAGGGCGTGTATTTTTTGCTAGACTTGTTGCATACTACATGGTGTGTTATTGTGTACTGTGTAGCTCTGAATGCAAACTACAGAGCATTTTCATTTTTTTCCTTATTTATAATAATCTGTTCCCCTTCTTTCTGTTCATTTATCACCAAGTGAAGCACTTCTCTCCAGTATTTTTAAAGAGGAACTAGTTTGGTCATTTCCATGTTATTTTCTTGAATTTATAATCTCCTTATCTTGTGCATGTTTTTGGGACATACCTTGCATGCAACTATTAGAGCAAGTATATTTATCACTGTTGATCGAATATATCACTAAAAATGGAAATTTAAAAATTAAACATGGAAATCGGAGGTTTAGAAATTTCAAACTTGTAAGCAGTTTGATCTGACTAGTTTATTGTTTAGATTCAGTAACTGAGATAATCAATAGAAATTAGACAAACTTTGAGGTGGCCAATGGCCAGTTATGGTACATAAGGCTTGAATTAGAATTAGAGTTGCATATACAAATATTCTAGTTGGTGGTGTTGGTCCAGAATAATGAACATGTTCTACAAAAGAAAAGGAAAGCCATCTAACTCATGAACTCCTGTCTGTTTTTAGGCATATGCATCTGTAGAGGCAGAGATAAGTGTGCCTCGTGAGCTTCCAGAGATACCATCGTTCGAATCTTTTGTGATTCGTGATCACCATTTGGACTGAATCCAATACAAGAAAAAGAGCATTGAAGGATAATTTTGGGAGACTTGAGTGCATATCAGAAAATGATTCCAAGAATGTCAAAGCTAAGGATTTGCCTGACAACACTAACTGCGCTGATGCTGACAGCTTGAAAATGTCTCGTGATAATTGTACTCAGCAGAACCACTCAAATGAGACAGCTTGCCTAGCAAACACTGATACTGGTGTTGTATACGGTCGGTTTACGAGGGCATGGGTGGATACTGATACAATCTGCATTGATGGTGTCAAGGATCCTCTAGCCATTGAGAGGTGGCAGGCACAGGCAATGGAAGCTGATAAAGAATTCTACAGTCGGATACGCATACCTGATGAAGATGATTCAAGTAGTCAGAAGCAGACATGCCGTAGTTCTGCCTCACAGGGTGCCGATAGCAAACCTGCATCTGAGCGGCAATCAAGAGGTGTGGAGCATATAAAACAGGGTCTCGTGAATTTTATAGCCTCGCTGCTGATGCCATTATATAGAGGAAAAAAGATCGACCGAGAGGGGTACAAATCAATCATGCGCAAATCTGTTAACAAGGTATTATACCATGTATATGTAGATATGTTTTAAAAATGTCTCTTGATTTTTGGGTTGACAACTTGAAAACTTAGTTTGGTAGTGGTAGTTGGTTCATACTTTAAAAGTGTTCATTTTCCACATAATGCTGCATGTGTTGCTCTATTCTCTTTTAGTGTTATTTCCATCATCCTTCTGGGATCTATTGAGCATTGTTGCCTGGTGAATTTAGGTGATGATAGTAATAATACTGACAGTAGTCTCTGTTTTCTCTGGCCTCAACAGATCATTGATACATGCTCAGAAGGAGAGAAATCGATGACTACTCTTGAGTTTCTTGATGCTAAAAGGAAAAATAAGGTACAGCAGTGTTCACTTACCAAAGTTTTATAGTTCTATCCAGACCCTTGCTAATACTGCGTAGCTCTCTATCAATGATGAGCATTATTCTGTTGACTTCTGCCTTATGGCTTGGGCTTCTGGCCACAGGAGGAGCCATTCTGCACCGTGATAATGTCTTCTGATAATTCTTTTACATTAATTGGGACAATGTTATGTGTTTTAACTCATGGTGTTTACCATCCATGCAGATTGAATCCTTTGTGAACAAAATGGTTGACAAGCATTTGCATGTTGTTAGCAAGTCTGCCAAACCTTAAGATTCACATGTGTAGTGAGGTGTTTTGTGCAAAGGAATCTACTCTCTTTTAAAACACCAAGCTATCAATCAGTGATTGTTGATCCAAGTGAACTAAAACCTCACTTCAGAAGCCAGCGTGGCTCATCAGTGTCGCCGCAAGATCAGCAAGGGCACCTATTACCCAAGACTATAAGCGTGGTCCAGAAGAGCATTGACCAGATCAACACCATGTAATTCTGTACTTAGATAGGCATCATTTCCATCATCGTAACTATAGGTCAGTCAAAGGTTTAGACCTCTGTGCACTCGACAAGCATGTTGTGCATGCAGTAAGCTTGGATGCCAAGTTAAGTTTCTGTGGCTTGATGAAGTGGCATATGAAGATCCTGGATTCAGCGTGGTCTCATATGCAGTGAGGGCTTTTGCGCCTTTCATGGCGGATAGTTGAGTCTAGCCTAGCGGATTAATCCTGTTCGTTGTTCAGAGTTAACTTCACCAAAGTAGATCCTCTTCTCTCTTTGTTGTACAGTTTTGCAGTTTCTAACAAGCGTTTAACTTATAGAAAGGCTGCAGTTTGGCAGAGATGTGCAGCCCTTGTATATCCTTGATTGCTTATAATGAGCCCCCTTGATGATTCTCGAATGCTAAATGATTGCCCCTAAACAGATGTTTTGCCCCGAAGTTCCCCAGTTGATTTGCGTCTCTCCATATGTTATAATTGTATGATATGATTGATTTTCATTCGACTCTCCCAGCTGATTGAAGTTTTTCCAGAATCTTTGCATGGAGTCAAGGGAGACAGAAGTCTGTCTATTCAGTACACACTGCCGTTTTGTATTACTTTTTGACCTTCCAGTATATTTCATGTTTTCTTTTATATACTAAGGCATCATGTTTCTATTCTTTTTGTATCATGTATCTGGAGCTCTGACGGTAACTTTACTTTCTCCTCTTGGATGTGCTTCAGATGTGCAAGTTCAGGATGTTTACTACTCCCTTCGTTTCAAATTATAAGATGTTTTGGTCTTTCTAGATAGCATTGTTTTTACTATGCATCTAGACACAGTGTATATCTAAGTGCATAGCAAAAGCTATGAATCTAGAAAAGGCAAAACGTCTTATAGTTTGGAATGGAGGGCGCAGTACCATGCATCAGGTTTCAGTAACTACATGACATGTTTGTTTCTCTAATATGTTTTGGATGTTTTCCCAAGCTAAGTATTGCTCTTTGTTTTTTCTTGAGACCCTGTAAAGCTCTTTGTTTTCTTTCTTCTTTCTTTCTTTCTTTCTTGAGACCCGGTAAAGCTCTTTGTTTTTTTCTTCTGGAGACCAGGTAAAGCTCTTTGTTCCCAGGGTGTATCTGATACTAATTCCTATTGAAGTTCTTGTCTAAAATTTTTGGTCCCACAAGATTCGGTAGCATAATCTTCCAGAGCTGGTATCTAAGTTTTTTGCCCAGTGATTTCTTTTGACTTAGTTAATTACTCGGCACAGCTTTCTCTTGATGTATTATTTTTTATTACTGTGCCTTCTCACGTGTATCTTGTGTGCTTTAATGTTGCAGCAGTTTCCTATGCTCTCCCTGCTAGACAAGGGTTATCCAGTAGGAAACGCCTTAAGTGCTTAATTTCAATATGTTCCATAGAAAATACGTGTCCAGGACTACAGGTATGTGTTTCGATCTCCAGATCTAATCTGAACCATTTTATTAAATAGCTTCTGTAACTGATATCATTTACTTATCATTGCTTTTCTGAATTCTTGTGCAGGTCAGACATGTGTACTGAGGTAGCTGCTGCAAGTGTCATGAAGGGATAATCAACGATCCTAGGTTGGTTGGGACGTGGCTACAGCGTTGCTTACTTGTTCTTATGCAGGCGTGCTCTGCACATTTCTTGAACGGCAGAACCCTAGATGGTGCATAAGGCCACTGTACAGGGCTTGTGGTCCGACACCTGCCTGGGCTGGGTGGTGGTGGTGGGGTGGGCACGGGAGGATTGATGGAACACCTAAAAATGGAGAGCACTTGTATTGAATGAGCAGGCTTAAGCTCACTGTAGCACATTATGAAATCTTACATGTCTGCCCTGCATGAGCCATTCATTTCAGTCAACTCTTAGCTACACTGATTACCCAGTAAATTACTTGCTGTCGCGAGTTGTTTGGTTTGCCTCGTTCTGTTGTACAGGCAGGCTTGGGCAGCTGTAATAAATCTGCACAAGTACAGCAAGCTGTGGCCCGAGGTGGGGGACTGTATCTGCGTCTTTTATCTTTAATACGTCCTCCTGTGGTACTCCTAGGCTCTTATGATCTCTATATACCAGGTAAAGATCAGGAAAGCCGAGTGAACAGTTGATGGGAAGGAGTTGGACAGTGCGCAGGTATATTGATTTTGCTATGCTGTGAGAACGCATGTATAGTTATTTTTGGAGCATGTTGGGGCCATTCATAATTTCGTTGCATCATTTATGGAAACCATTGAGGCGACGATGAATTTCTTAGAACAATATGCTCACAGGGTACAGCAAGGTATGGTGTGGCACTGAATCTCTGCAGGTTGACGCGGAGACTTTATACTATCTCAGAGGCCAGATCTGAGGCGGACCGACCACTCGTAGCCACTGCATGGGATGATGGGAATAAAGTGGTTCCTTGGATCGTCTGTATTGATTGGGTTCTTTCGTAGGATTAGTACTGAGATGGAAGCATCGAGCATGCAAGACGTCAAAAACTCCTCTTCAGTCCTGGTACGTAGCGTGCGTGATTCTTAATCCTGCGTTTTCATATATGATTCATTTTTCATTGTATATTATTATATATTTTTATATCTTGCAGGAGTTCACGTGTAGCAATGCAGTAATAAGAACAAAAAAGGGGAGGAATAGACCAAAAAGCGGAGAAGAAAAGGTACAAGCTCCACAAATCGGATCATGTCACTTTCTGTTCAGGAATTACAACTGAAACGACTAACCATTTATATCATAATTACACACAGGCCAGGCCAGGCAAGAATTTTTCTCGGCCTTCAATATGAAAACCTGAGAACGAGTCGAAAAAACAATGAACAAAAAAAAAAGGTAAATGTAATTAAGTACTCTTCACATTTCTCTCGAGCCCGTCTGCCCTTACACTTCCTTCCTGCAGCCTCCATTAGGAAACTCTCGTTGTTGCTTGTTGGCAGCCATCTTCTTCTTCTACGAAGACCCATCCTTTTGTTAACCTGATTATGAGGTTTGTGGTGTTCTTAACACTCCTTTTGTGGCTTCTTCACCATCCTATAAATTACCCGGCCAGCAATCTCACCGTTTCCTGTCCCATATCTCCTCCAGCTCCCTGGCCAGGTCCTTCTGGCGTCCGACGACAATGGTGACGTGGTCCTTGCCGTCGATGACCTTGACCTGGGCGCGCGGGATCTTGGACTTGACTGCGTAGCTGCACTGCACGGGGAGGAGCTCGTCGTCGCTGCCGTGGTTTTTTCTTGAGACTCTGTAAAGCTCTTTTTTTTTCTTTCTTGAGACTCTGTAAAGCTCTTTGTTCCCAGGGTGTATCTGATACTAATTCCTATTGGAGTTGTCTAAAATTTTTGCTCCCACAAGATTCGGTAGCATATTCTTCCAGAGCTGGTATCCAAGTTTTTTGCCCAGTGATTTCTTTTGACTGAGTTAATTACTCTGCACAGCTTTTTCTTGATGTATTTTTTTATTACTGTGCCTTCTCACGTGTATCTTGTGTGCTTTAAATGTTGCAGCAGTTTCCTATGCTCTCCCTGCTAGACAAGGGTTATCCAGTAGGAAACGCCTTAAGTGCTTAATTTCAATATGTTCCATAGAAAATACGTGTCCAGGACTACAGGTATGTGTTTCGATCTCCAGATCTAATCTGAACCATTTTATTAAATAGCTTCTGTAACTGATATCATTTACTTATCATTGCTTTTCTAAATTCTTGTGCAGGTCAGACATGTGTACTGAGGTAGCTGCTGCAAGTGTCATGAAGGGATCTAAATCAACGATCCTAGGTTGGTTGGGACGTGGCTACAGCGTTGCTTACTTGTTCTTATGCAGGCGTGCTCTGCACATTTCTTGAACGGCAGAACCCTAGATGGTGCATAAGGCCACTGTACAGGGCTTGTGGTCCGACACCTGCCTGGGCTGGGTGGTGGTGGTGGGGTGGGCACGGGAGGATTAATGGAACACCTAAAAATGGAGAGCACTTGTATTGAATGAGCAGGCTTAAGCTCACTGTAGCACATTATGAAATATAACATGTCTGCCCTGCATGAGCCATTCAGTTCAGTCAACTCTTGCTACACTGATTACACAGTAAATTACTTAGTGTGGCGAGTTGTTAGGCTTGCGTAGTTCTGTTGTGCAGGCAGGCATGGGCAGCTGTAATAAATCTGCACAAGTACAGCAAGCTGTGGCCCGAGGTGGGGGATCGTCCTGTGGTAGGCTCTTATGATCTCTATATATCAGGTAAAGATCAGGAAAGCCGAGTGAACAGTTGATGGGAAGGAGTTGGACAGTGCGCACCGTTCGCTAGTCCAAAACTGACTGGTTTTGCTAGAGAAAAATACTGTAGCGGCAGGTTGATGAACAGTATTTTGTGAGAGCAACCAGCCGGCTGGTCTGGTTTTGTGAGACCAGCGAACAACGCCATTGATTTTGCTACGCTGTGAGAATGTTTATTTTTGGAGCATGTTGGGGCCATCCACAATTCCGTTGCATCATTTATGGAAACCATTGAGACGACGATGAATTTCTTAGACACACTATGCTCAGTCACAGGGTACAGCAAGGTATGGTGTGGCAAACTTGCTCTGAATCTCTGCAGGTTGACGCGGAGACTTTACACTATCTCAGAGGCCAGATCTGAGGTGGACCGACCACTTGTAGCCACGGCATGGGATGATGGGAATAAAGTGGATGTTCAGTCTCACGATGGTTCCTTGGATCGTCTTCATATATTGATTGGGTTCTTTTGTAGGATTAGTACTGAGATGGAAGCATCGAGCATGCAAGACGTCAAAAACTCCTCTTCAGTTCTGGTACTATTTGAGTGATTCGTAATCCTGCATTTTCATATATGATTCAATTTTCATTGTATATTATTATATAGTTTTATTTCTTGCAGGAGTGCACGGGGTAAGAGTAATAACAAGAACAAAAAAGGGGAGGAATGGACCAAAAAGCGGAGAAGAAAAGGTACAAGCTCCACAAATCGGGTCATGTCACTTTCTGTTCAGGGATTACAACTGAAACGACTAACCATTTATATCATAATTACACACAGGCCGGGCTAGGATTTTTCTCGGCCTTCAATATGAAAACCTGAGAACGAGTCGAAAAAACAATGAACAAACAAAAAAGGTAAATGTAATTAAGTACTCTTCACATTTCTCTCGAGCCCGTCTGTCCTTACACTTCCTTCCTGTAGCCTCCATTAGGAAACTCTCGTTGTTTCTTGTTGGCAGCCATCTTCTTCTTATACGAAGACCCATCCTTTTGTTAACCTGATTATGAGGCGCGTGGTGTTCTTAACACTCCTTGTGGCTTCTTCACCATCCTATAAATTACCCAGCAAATCTCACCGTTTCCTGTCCCATATCTCCTCCAGCTCCCTGGCCAGGTCCTTCTGGCGTCCGACGACAATGGTGACGTGGTCCTTGCCGTCGATGACCTTGACCTGGGCGCGAGGGATCTTGGACTTGACCGCGTAGCTGCACTGCACGGGGAGGAGCTCGTCGTCGCTGCCGTGGTAGACGGTGACATCGCAGGTGAGCTGGTCCCTGACCACCTCGAGGCACCTGTCGATCTTGCCGGCGCTGCCGCAGATGATGTTGTGGAGGGTGTGCCACGACGCGATGTGGGTGTGGCAGAAGAAGCCGTCCATGAGGTAGGTCCGCACCCTGCCCGTAGTATGGAGCACGACGAATGGTTGGTTAGCCAAAAATAACCGTATCTCTCAAACAGTCAAACCAAACCATGCTGTGCTTGATTTAGTTGCTGGTTGGAGTACATCATATTCTTGTCCATGCACATGCACCCCGCTGGCTACATCTGAGTATACATAGAGATAAACTGTATCCACTCCTTGCTGGAAGCGAGAGTATTGGGCAATTAATGTCCATTTTCCTTTTATGCTTACGCTGCTAAATAAGCTTCACCCTGTTCGCTTGATCGTTTCTGTGGCTTATAAGCTGGCTGATGCTGTTTTATTGTGAGAGAAAAACACTGTATCATAGCGGATAAGTATGGCTGATACGATCAAGCGAATATGGTGAAGCTTATTTAGCAGCGTATGCGAACAGGGTGAACCTTTAGGCACCTTTTCGTGAAAACACGATATTTCTGTTTTTTTTCTCCTACGAAAGTAAGTTGATCTCTCTCTCTCTCTCTCCAACATATGTTGTGAAGCGTTCAAACCATTGAAGGAAGAAATATAAACATTCTTAAACCATACTCGTACCAATTTAACAGAAATTTTGTAGAAAAAAGTTGAGGGCTGCAAGAAAAGTAATAAAATTCCGCCCCAAAAATGTTTCTGCAAAACTTATGCTGTCTTGCCTGGCCTGAGTCTTCACTGAGGCTATGACAGTGCCTCTATTTTAAATTTTATAAGTTGTTTTTAGTTTAGTTCTAAATCAAACCTATCTAGGTTGATCAAGCTTATAGAAAAAATATATTACCATCTACAATATCAAACAAACGCACTGTCGAAATATATTCTATGATGTCTGTAATGAACTAATGATCATGTTTTGAATATAATTTTTTATAAATAGAAGTTTGTATGTATTTTTTTTATAAATAAATTTGATCAAAACTAGATTTTTTTACTTATGATAAAATTAAGAACGAGTTGCAAATTGAAACGGTCCAAGAACATCACTAGGAAATTCAGGGAAATCAGCCGAGTAGCTGGAGCAGTAGGTTCGTCAGTGGCTGGCCATGCGGGCATGCCACACGGCACGGGCAGTGGACCGGCAGATGGCCCGCCGGCCCTCCACCAAAGCATCCCAACGGCTGACCGCGGTCAACTGGTTCCTATGCACCCTATTAACTGCCATTGATCACATCGACGCAGCGGTGCAGGCTGGGCCTAAATGCTGCAGTACAAAGAGAGTGAAGTGGACAGTCGAGTACCCTGAGTGAGATCCTATTGATGTGATGATCTCCTCCTTTACGAGCTTGATTAGCAGTAATAAATTCCGTTGGTTTGTGCAAATCAAACAGAACCAATGGAAGATGGCCATGCGGATGCAAAGAAAAATGCCGTTGAGCCGGTGGTCGGCTCGTCGGTCGCTGACCTAATTTCACCTTGCAGATGTGCACTGAATTGGATGGATTTGCGTTTTTTTAATTTGCCTTCGATCATTCACGTAAGTGATGGCGAGTGACGTACCTGTAGAGTGTGAAGACGCGGAAGGCGAGCTCCCAGAGGCGGTGGTGCTTGCAGAGCACGATGCTGACGGTGCGGCTGAGGTGCTCGTACCAGCACGCCACGGAGGCGCCGAACGCGATGGGCGGCCACACCCGGCGCGGCGCCACCGTCCGCAGCACGTACCGCGTGCCGACCTCCCCGCGCGGCACCGGGAAGTAGGGCGGCGCGACGAGCGTGAGGGACCTGACCGCGGCGGGGTGCCTGACGGCGAGCGCGAGCGCGAGGATGGAGCCCAGCGAGTGCGCCACGATGTGGAAGGACTGGACCCCGTGGCGCTCGATCACGGACCGCTCGATCATCTCCACGTGCTCCCGCAGCGTGTACAGCGAGTCCGCTGGCTTGGGGCTGCGCCCGAACCCCAGCAGGTCCACGGCGAACAGCCGCCGCCGGGACCGCGCCGCGGGGCTCACGTGCGGGAGCACCGTCTCCGTCCAGAACCCCGACGACGAGATGAACCCGTGGATGAACAGCACGTCCTCCTCCGTCGACGCTGCGAGGCATGGAGTGTGTGTGGGTTAATGCTTAGTAAATGGTGGTGCCTGCTGCTAATGACGGGAGAGCGGGCGGGCGTACCTTGCGGCGGCGCCTCGACGTGGACGAAGAGGCGGTCCGTGTCGGCCGGGTTGCAGTTGGCGCAGTGGCAGTCGGACCACCGCGGCGACGGGTACGGCCTGTGCTTGCCGTCGCCGACGCCGCCGCCGACCTTGCCCCGCAGCATCTGCACGATGGCGGAGTGCACGGTGACCCCCGGCGCCGCGCGCCGCTGGGAGGAGGACGCCGATGCCGACGACGCCGCGGCGCACGCGAGCACGGAGGGCCGCGTGTAGAGCGTGTCGGAGATGTCCTCGAGGTGCAGCCTGGTGGCGGACAGCATGCTGACCACCTTGGAGCCTCCCCGCTCCGACACGACGATCTTCCCCGTGGCCGCCGACGCCGGGGACGACGCCGAGCGCGACGAGCAGTAGCAGGGCCGCCACGCGCCCTCCACCACGTAGTCCGCCACCTTGTACACCACGCACAGCAGCACCTCCAGCGCGTCCAGCAGCAGGAACACCACGAAGCTCACGGCCTCGTTCGCCGCACGGCCGGCGGACGCCAATGCCGACCGCGCCGCCGCGGCGCCCATGACAACAACGACGCCGGCCACGCCGAACGACCACCGAGGCCCGCCAGGAACGAAGGCTGTAGCAGCAACGCAGGGAGGGGAGGGGAGGGAGGGAAGGTGGTGGTGGACTGGTGCCTGGTGGTAAACCAGGGAAGCAGAGGATGCAGCGAGCGGTGAATTGAAGGTGCTGTGGCATTAAAGCTCGGGGGTTGGTGGTAGTTGAACTGACACGGCCAACTGGTGCGCGCGAGGCTTGGGCTCGGGCCTCTGGAGCAACCGGGGCTATGTTTAGTTCCCCGAATTTTCTGAATTTGTCACGGTACAAAAAGAAGATTATTCGTCACATTAAATTTGCGGTACATATATGAAGTACTAAATATAGATGAAATAAAAAACTAATTGTACAGTTTGATTATACTTTGCGAGACGAACGTTTTGAATCTAATTAGTTAATATTTGAACAATTATTATCAAAGGCGCCGACTTTGGCCGGAACTAAACGAGGCCCGAGTGGAGTAGTAGACGCAGGCAGGCAGCCTAGGAGTAAGCTCTGCCCAGCGCCTGCACCTGTCGGAGGCCATTCATAGGCCATGCAGTATCTGTTGGTGCCTGGCAGTAAAATAAAAGAACTGTATGGTGTTTCTTTGGCCACGTGTTCTGAATTTCTGATGGTATTCACACGTCCGCTCCAATAATTTTCAGCAAATAAATAATGTTAGCATTTCAGTACAAACACCAAACTAAGCCAAATTTCGACGAAACGAACGGGAGCAGCCTGCTCCCTCTATCTAGTGCTCGATCGGTGTCCCGAGGCCCCAGCTAGCTGCATGCAGGCTGCTTTCATCGCAGACAAGCCGGTGCGGCGGAGTGCACCACCGCGGCTAGGCCTCGGCAACAGAATCTCGCCGCGTGTGCATTTCTGTTTTCTCGGGATATACGGGCTCCAAATACGGTGCTCAGCCTCAGGTACACCACTGGAGGAGGAGGCGAAGATCTCAGCCACACCACAATGCATAGACGCCCGTTTCGGCAGCGTACATTTCCTGAGGCGAATTTTGTCGGCGTACATGGCCGAGCATTTGCAGTGTTCTACGTACGCACATGGCTGTGCAGTGTGTAGTGTGTACACGTCTGAATTTCTGGCACCGCAGAATAGCTATTTTGGTTCCTTAGTTATTACTCGAGGCTCAGTTTCGTCCCTAAACTTTTAAAACGACTGTTTTAGTACTCAAACTCTACTTTTAAACTCAATTTCTTCCTAGATCTATGAAGATGATCGTTTTAGTCCTCAAACTTTACATTTTTGGCTCAATTTCATTTATAAACTATCATAGTGTATTTTATTCTTCAAACTTTTATTTTTAATTCAACTTTGTCTACGTTGTACGTGGAGCGCTGCACTGTTGCACATGGTTAACTCCAACGCCACCAGCGATTGGAGATAGAAAAATAATATTCATTCAGAAACTTTTTCAAGTTGTTATTTTTAGTGTTATCTTATAATGATATCATTTATATATATTCGACTAAATGATATTTGCGGGAGCAATTATATTTGCATCGAACATCATTTATTCTTTATGAATACCATGGATATATTGAAACGACAGCAGATCTATAATTTTGATAATTTATGGATGAAATTGTATCTAAAATATAAAGTTTTCTTTTTGAATAGATAAAATTAAGTTGAAAATAAAAGTTAAATGCACTTTGATATTTTATAGATAAAATTGAGTCTAAAATGTAAAATTTAAAGACTGAAACGATCATCTTCGTAGTTGTAGAATAAAATTCAGTCTAAAACCAAAATTCAAGGATCTAAACAGCCGTTATAAAAGTTTAGAGATGAACTTAAATCTCGAGTAACAGTTAAGAGACCTATCGTGCCTTTTGGCACGATGCACGTGAGGGGGAGGGAGTGTGTGCGGTGTAGTAAATGTATGTTGTACCTGCTGGACCGGAGGATCTTGGCAGTACGAGACACTTGTTCGCCTAGGCGCGTCTAGCACGTTCCTGCTTGCACTAGTCAACCAATAATATCCGATTCGTCCATATCCGAAAAATTCGTGCCGCTGTGCTCCAAAAGCAGAAAAAAGAGAGGAAACTTTTCCGTGTAGACACGTGTACCTACGTAAACTCGTAAAGACATTATTATGTACATGTTTACTATAGAGTAAGTACTTTTCTGTTTCAGTAATGGAACGAACTCTCCATAATCTGGACAAAAACCTTATGTACATGAGCTACTAGCTCACCGCCAGGAGTTAAAAGAAGGGGGAACCTGAAACAACCAGATTGACCGGACGCAACGAGCGCTGAATCTAGCATAGATAGATCACCATCTCCGCTGATGTTGGGCGCATGTGGAGCGAGATTAGAGTACCAACCGATACGGACTAAGGACACGGTGATCTTACGTGATTTTACACTTGTTTAAGTAGGTGAGCTAAGGCGGGAGGAAAGCTGAGACGAGCGGCCCGTGTAGGTGAGCCGGAGCCGGAATCCAGAGGCCCTGAGCATTGTTTATTGGGAACTTCGGCGACTCTCAGATCAAACTGTTTCTAGATTTAGGTAGGGGTTGCCTCCCTTTGCCATACAGCGAAAGAAAGTTGGCGCAGGAGTCACCGGCTGAAAGAGATGGATGGCATTGGTGAGCTGACTGTCCAGCATGTGCAGTATTATACTGCACCGCGAGGATCTGTATGTAGAGTGATTAGTGATAGTTGTGGGAGTTAGAAAAATAGAGTGAGTGAGATGGTCTAATATACATGGAAAAATTCGCGTGATTCGTGTGTGTGTGTGTGTGTGTGTGTGTGTGTGTGTGTGTGTGTGTATTGCGTGCAAGGCAGCAGGAGTTTTTGTCATTTTCAATTTGGGAATTGACGAATTGCTGCCTGTGGGTGAGCAGCATCGAGCCAACCAGTGGCGGAAGACGAAATAAAATTAAGGTACGGCGAAGTCAGTAACGCCAACCGGCAACACATGACATAATGGTTTCATGTAATAGGATTTGTTGTGAAAATATTTTCTTGGTAATAGTAATTCAACAAATTTATTATCACTTCGTGCGCATAGTAATAGTGAGCTATATTTGCAACACCAAACCAACATCCAACTGTCGGATGGAGAGGGTAAATAAATACTCAAATTGATATGTGCCTTTTTTGTGTGCTTTTGCAATCTTCTTAAAATCTATTTACGTAATGCTCCGGTCAGGACGTTCAAACGGTTGCATTCGCGGGCTGCGGCACTAGCTCAACAGCCCAACTGACGTACCCCCTTGTCCACTTGTCTCTAATTAACCTTTCCTTGCCGCTCTATTCTCCACAAGGCTTCCCACTGCAGCGTCGCAACCGTGGGGTTCCTCCGCTGGCCACCGGCCTCGCCAGCGCCCCCTGGAGTCCGTAATCCACGGTGCCTCAAGGCTAGCCACCGCCCCATCGTGCTCCCTGGCCGGTCCTCACCAACGCTGATGTCCACTGGCCGGTCCGCCGACGACACGAAACTCCATCGCTGGGCTCGAAGAAACGAAGGGCGGCTCCGTTCTGGCCGTCGCCCCATCGTGCCCCTTAGCTGATCCGCAGCTGCCCCCTGCCCGATCCGCTCTAAGGCTGCGGTGTCCCTTGGCCGGTCCACCGACAACGCAAAGGTCCATCGCCTGGCTCGAAGAAATGGAGGGCAGCTCTACTCCGGGCACCGCGCTCGACGACTATCGCACCCTCTGGCCGGTCGCTCCGCGCCACCGGCGAGCTCTAGACCGATGAACTTCACACGCCAACGAACCTCCATTTCTCCTAAACAGCAAAGAGATGTTGTGCTGAAAGCGCATGTTGCAAACGCACATTTCAAATGTTTTAGAGATATGTTGCAAGTGTTTCATGCGAGATGGTGTAAAAGTAGATCGGGATGTTGCATTTGTTGCAATGGTATGTTGCAAGCGTCTGTTTCCAACGTTTGATCTATTTTTCAGACGTATGTTACAAGTGTGTTTATCTGAATATTGCATACGTTTTCACACATATGTTGCAAGTGTTTTTATCTGAATGTTGCGTGTGTTTTGCTATGTGTTTCAATTATTTTTCAGGTATTTTTGTAAGTGTTCCATCTACCTTCTTTTGTATATTGCAAGTGCTGCATATGGATGTTTCAAAAGTTGATTTGGTGTTGTACATGTTGCTATGGCTATACACACATATTTTAAGTGTTTCATCAGTTTCAGACGTATGTTATATGTGTTTCATTTGGATGCTTGAAAAGTAGATCTCAGAGAAGCACATGCTGCTGCTGCTGCTGCTAGTGCGCCATCGTAGGTCACCGCGCTGTCGTGGGTCACTGCACGAACTTGGGGTGGTCCCGCGCATGTGTGGGCCCACGTGGCCTCTAGAGCGGGATAGGTGCGTTAGGCGCGGGTTCAGGAGCAACGTCCGATGCTAGCGCCCCAGATCGGACGTCTCGGGAGTCTGGAGGCTAGCAAGTCCGATCTATTTATGTTCTTCATACGTATTTTTTTTTTGTTGAGGATATATAAGCAATGCGCGCGACTTGTCTTGATGATAAACTTGCTTACACCTTTTCCTACTAAATTTTAGTTTAGGGGACAAATGATATTTATATCGACAAAGATAAACAAGGAAACAAAAGATGTTACAACACGTTGTTCTCCTTTTTTTTACCTAAGTTATTACAGCACGTTGTTGAATGGACGCATCGTGACATGCAATGTCAGAGGAGCCGGTTCCAGGCTAATTATCACCTATCAGACGGACTGGGAGGCGCTGCCAACGCTGGCCAACTGGCCCATTAAGCGATCAATACGAGCGGCCCAATAGAAAGACAAAGCCCAAAGAGTAATAACGATTCGCCAGCTGCCCAGCTCAGCTCAGTGTCGTCTTCTTCCTTGTGTTTAGATTCTATCTTCCAACAAATCCATTTGACGACGGTCCTGATGATCAATGATCATTTTACTGTTGGAGAAATACAGCATGCTCAACCGTCGTTGGCATGTACGATGAATTCCTAGACCCACTGCAGTAATCGTGCCCAATTTATTAGGATCTACAACCGGAACAGTTCGTTGTGAATTTGTAAGTATCCTTCCATTCCTTTTCAGATAATAATTTCAGTGCTCAGCTGCTACAGCACAAGGAAAGAGGCAACAGTGAATTTCACAGCATGTTCAGTTTTAGATTCTGACCCACACTCACCCCTCGCAAATGAAAGTTGACATTTGGCCAGATAAGCCTGAAACGTCCTGATCATCCGGCTCACCAGCACCCAAATGTTTCAGACAAGAGAACGAGTGGTTTTGGTTGAGACCATCCAAATTTTCCTTCGTCACTTGGCAGTTGCCACGCCTGCACTCCATCTCCATTGCGTGGATGCAACTAGGCACGCCCGTGTGCGCAAACGCCCCTATCCCTTTCATCTCCTTGGTAGTGTTTGTGTTTCCATGTTGAGTATTACCATCCATCCCGTTCTTCAGATGTGCTGGACCTGATGGCTGATGTCAGAGGAATTGGTGAGCTCAGGCATCTTTGTTGTTTCCTCTGTGAAGATTGTAGCAACAGGCATGCGAGTTGTACTAAATTATACTACTAAACCTTGCTGCGGCAAGCCCCTGATTCTGGCGATTAAACTACGGCTATGGATCAATGATACTCTAATGTAAAATATGAGTAATTTAAGCCAGAGCATTCAGCTGTTTGAGACTTTTGAGTGAGCGGTCTTGCTGAAAACTTCGGGCAAACCTGCCTGTGGAATACTGGAATGTGAGTCTTGCTCCAAATATTGTACTGGTTCCATGACATCCAATATGTTTGGCCACTGTATGATGTAATTTCAAATTTCAAGTGAAAGATAGTCGAGGTGTGGGACGGTGGGTAGTAGGTTTGCTTACCTACGAGACTGATGACTATGAGAGAGTGAGAGTGAGATGTGTGAGTTGTCGGCTTGGCACTCTGTTCCTAATTGCTATCTTTTAGCATATCTCTCTGTGTGTGTGTGTTTTCTCTGTCTTGATTTGAAACTTGCAATTCTTGTGTTCAGCTTGTCGTAGACCAAGCCTTAGGAGCTAGTAAAAAACATTTCTTGGTTGGCATTATGTGGCGTATCAAGATTCTGTTTCTCCGATAATTATTCAATTTTGTTGGGCGGGCTGTGAATATGATGACCTGACAGGACTAAGACGAAGAGCATGAGCATGGCATGACGGCGAACAAGGAAAAAGGCATACGCTGAGTAGTTTTGTTAGGTATATAATATTAGACAATAAATCCTCGTTGATCCTAACAGTAAACAGAGGGGGAGTAGCTAAATAAAAGAATTAACACACAGGCGTTTTAAATCATGTCTACGGTTTGCAGTTTATATAATATCGCGAACAAAGTTAACAGTGATTTTGAACATGCGACAAATTGCTCATATTACGGATATACATCAATTCTGTTGAAAAAAGTAATACGGACAGGTCCCTAGCATATATCATAGGCCCTCGCAAAAAAGCATATAGTCATAGGCCCCACCTGTCAGTATAACTATGGATATTGTTTTCCATGTCATTCTTGATGCTGCGATTGAGGAAGCGTCAATCGGAAATAACATATTAAGTGAGTTATAGCACATTAGACCAGTCTCTATGGGTTTAATGAGAGTTTGATGAGCACTAAATAAACTAGTGTGATACAGTATTAATGAAGAGAAATAATAAGCTAAAAGTTTTGTGATAAAATGAGTTTCACAAGGATAAAACTTGTCTGTACTATTTTCAACACAGGAGAAGCCTTCGAAATAGTGACATTAAATGCCCAATGAGACTGACCTTAAGTGAGTTCACATATATTCAGAAAAACATGCATCAATAACTTATACTCTAAAATCCAAAATTGTAGCTACAAATCATCATTACAGCTTTATACCAGAAAGCAAAGTTTCACTTACTCTCTCCGTCTAGAAAAAAGTTCAGGTTCAAAGCTAGAATTGTGTTTTTTTTTGGACGGAGGGAGTACACATATACTGCGTCATACGTGTTATCATTCTATATATACACAGTAATACAGACACGCTGCGCATCCTCCATGCCCATGGCAACATCCATGGCCGACACAAGAGTAGGCGCTATGCATGCTGCAGCCCAAAACTCGATGTAGTAGAGGTGAAATCGGTACACTTTTTCTTCTTACACGTCACAAAATGCACGGTTAAACGCTACCTTGACCTTTTTAGATCGTCCGTGCCATAAGGTGTACGCATATATACATGCACACAGCTACTAGTAATTAACCGGGCAAGCTTAGCTTAATTACCTCATCATGCAGCAGCCAGAACCAGAATGGTTTAGCAGATGGTGCAGGAGTTGGGGTTCTCCTGCACGTAGTAGTGGTCGGGGGTGATCATGTGCGGGTACGGGTAGGGGTAGTACGCCCGGTACTGGTTCATCAGCTCGGCGAGGACCTGCTGCTCCGTCGGCGGCGCCGCCTTCTTGCCGTCGCTGTCCTTCTTCTTGTCCCCCTCGCCTTCCTTCTTTGCCTCGCCGCCGTCCTTCTTCTCCCCTTCTTTCTTCTCGGGCTCCTTGGCCGGGCCGACGGAGTCGATGGTCGCTGACCACGAGGCCTTGCGCAGCTTGCTCACCACGTTCACCGGGTCCACCATGCCGATCACCGTCATCTTGTGCGACGCCATGTCCACGGCTATCTCGTCGATGCCTGCACACAGCACAACCAGCAGGGCACGGTTGTTAGGCGTCGCTGCTCTCCTAGACGCACGATCAGAAACAGCAGAGAAGAAGAAGCTGCCATGATTACCGGTGAGCGCCGAGACAGCCTTCATGGCCTTCTGCTTGTCCTTGCTGTCGTGCAGGTGCAGCTTCACCACGATTTTCTGCATCCAAAGTCCAACAGGGAAGCAGAGATGAGCAGAGCCCATAAGAGAAAAGCAAAAACGAATCATTTCTTGGATTCCAAAGCAAGATCCTCCCCATGCCGCTGGAAAGGTGACCAGCTTTGTGCACACGTAGGGCAAGAAGAAATCAGATCACGATCAATGCGAGCAGCACGAGCGCGCCTTACCTTCGACATCTCGCCGGTCGCCGGGGTGTGGTGCGAGCACTGGCCGCCGGCGCACCAGAGGAGGCCTGCTGCAGGCAAGGAGGAGGAGGATGGAGGATGGGGTGGAGACTGGAGAGCAGGAGAGGAGGAATAATGGCGCGGAGAGGAGTAGGGGGGGCTCAGACGGACATAAAAAGCAATGGTGGAGAGGGCGGAGGCAACACTAGAGTGAAGCTGTAAATAAAGCAAGCATCAGCTGTGTCTGCTGGGTGTGTCACATTCCAAACAGAGAAAGGAAAATAGGGAAAGGGACTGGCCAGGGAAAGTTGGTGAGGAGCAAATCTTGGTTCTCTTCCACCCTGTTGGCTCTCTTTAGTTTTTTTAATTACACCCACTAGTTCATCAATCTGTGCTTCTTTTCAAGCAAAATTACATAACATAAATACATAAGGGTTAGAAGTTATTGAATAAATTTAATACTTATAACTAATCAAATTATTTATCTTTGCGTGCTCTCTTTTAATTTTCTAACACAAATGCACATAGAAACACTCCCTACGTTCAAAAATGGTAATCATATTTGACAAGAGAAAAAGTCAAACTCTATAGATTTTGACCAACAATTAGTTATATTCAGCCTATTCGCTTGTTGGTTTCAGCCAGAGCTTATCAGCTAGCCAACAATGTTTTTCTCTCACAACAAACCAGCATCAGCCAGGCTTATCAGCCCAGAAACTAACCAACGAACATGCTCATTGTATTAAAGCTTAGAGGGTGCTATCGATTTTATATTATAATAGAAATTAATGGTCAAAATCAATTTTGTATGACCTTTTTTCTAGTCTAATACGATTACCCTTTTTAAACGGAGGGAGTACTTTTACATTATCTCTTATAATAGCACACGGAAAATTTCCATGTGGCTACGGTACATTTATCAAACACTATAGTTTTTGTTTCCTTTTGCATCACGCATCAACGTGTCTTCAATATGTGGTTAGGTGAAATCTTAGCTTAAGTTATATGAGCTCTTATTACATCAAATGTATCGTCACATTGTGAGTCAGAATTTTTAGCTTTCAATTTTTGATCATATTAGTTTGGAAGAAGTCTATTTTGAGCAAGGAACTATCGTCCGAGTTCAGTTTTGGCCATCAAAGTCTTAACCTAGGTATCTTTGGCCATTGAACTATCAAAACAAGATAATTTTGGCCCTTAACTGGTTTCAAAAGTGGTTTCACCTATATCAATATTTATGATACGCCATTATTTTATAGTACATCTATTTTGTGTTATAATTATTAATATTTTCTGTAAATTTTATCAAACAGTACAGAGTTTGACTAAAGATGAGTTATACTCATTCTTTTCATGACGGAGAGGTAGTGCTATGCACCAACCAAATAGAACATTCAACCTTTTTTCATAGGCTACGTATAACCCAATATACTTTGATATGGTATCGGATACATGACGGAGTTCAATACGAAGTGAGGCATTAAATGCCAAGTGATGGAAAATGCTCTCTATGTTCTAAATTATAAGATGTTTTGGTTTTTTTAGGAACATATCTTTTTTCTATATATCTAGACAGTCTATATATAAGTCCATAAAAGACTATGTATCTAATCAAGTCAAAACATCTTATAATTTGAAATGGAAGAATTATATACCATCTTTGCCTAACAGTGTAAAGTTTTAGTGAACTGTTGTTAGGGCACAGAGAACCCAACAAATATATAGGTTTTAACAAGTTGTCCTTGCACACTTTGTTTCGATCTTAATCAAGCATTCCAGCGAAAACATTTGAGGTATACTAAATTAGGTTTATCATGCTATTTTGGTTTATTCTAAAGACAGGTTACTTCGAACAGGGGAATAAATCAAACATTGAATATTTGAATTATTTTTCAATGAACTTGGCGGGCCTCAACACGAGCTAAACCTAGGCATCAGGACTTCTTGATGAGCATGATGCCAACGCTGTTTGCACACTGTTTTTCTGAACCTTTTTCCGCTGTCTCTCTCACCATATAGACTATAGTCCCTACCTTTTTCTGACGTGGCATGATAACGCTGAGTTTTTTTAGTGGAGCATTGTCTTTATTCATTCAATGAAATATAGTTACAAATGTCATCGGGAGGCTCCAAAAACCAAACATGTCTATCTACTGGTAAATTTATAGAACTTCTAGCTAGGAGATGTGCATCAATATTTGAACTCCGCTCTTCGAAGACGAAATCGAAGACGAAATCAATCCTCGAAAAGTTCTCCATTCTAGACTTTATTTCCAGGACGATGGCACCATACCTGCCCATCCCCTCGCCCTAGATGCTTTGAACTGCATTGGCACAATCACTGGCCAGCCTTGTTGCCTGCAAACCAAGGTCACTGGCCAGGGCTAGCCCTTCACGGCAGGCTATTGCCTCGACCACCTCCGCGTCAGTGTTTCCTTCCACTACTAGTGCCGAGGCTCCCAAGAAGTTGCCTCCCTCATCACGCACCACAACAACTGATGCCAAACGCCTCGAATTCTTGGAGACTGACGCATCGAAAGGTCCTTCTGTGGTTTTGATAATTGAGTGACAACCCTAGGTAGACTAATTGTGTTTATGTGAGATCCACAGGTGATTAGTCCACAAGTACATGTGTGTGAGCAACATATGCCGTGAAGGTGAAAATTGTTTGGAGTTGTTGCAAAGCTCACACATGTGATGATGAAGGAGCTTATTGCACATGAGACATGACATTGAGTCATGTGATCAAGGTGGAGAAGATCGAGACAAGACTTGGCTTGATGGACCGGTTGCAAGCGTGAAGGGCAAGTCAGAGGCTTTGGAGCGATGGACTGCGTGGCGGTGAAGCTTGAGCAACGGTGAAAAGCAAGTGAAGTCAAGATCGATGAACCAATATGATCACGTGATGATATGAAGTGGATCATATCATTGTTGATCATGTTGGTGCATGTGTTGCATCGACATTGGAGGAGATGGAATGAAATGCGCAAGGCAAAGGTATAACCTAGGGTATTTCATTTCACCGGTCATAGGTGTGTAGAGAAGTTGATGACCGGGTTTAAGATAGATGGCCGTACTATCAAGAGGGGCAAACTTGTTTGTATATCGGTCATCTAGTGCCACTTGAGTGATCTAACTTTGCATCATCGCTAGGATCGAGTGGCGTGGCAATTTGAGTGGCTAATCCTTTGAAAAATATTTGTGAAAAGCTAACACACATATACATGGTGGTGTTGGCACATTTGCAAATGAGAAGAAGTTAGAGTTGTCGTGAATCAACTTAGAGAAGAGAAAAATATTTTTTGGTGTACTCCGAACTATAGGATGGTCCTTGGATTAGAATACTGTTTTGATCCATTGTGATTTGGATCAAGTATGCATGTGGGATGTGTAGCCCTTTGAGTAAGCTTTCCAAAATATCCAAGATCATCAAAATCAGAGTTCGGAGCTAAGAGTTATAGCCATTTTAGCGCTGAAAGGTCTATGACCGGACGCTGGCGCGAAAAACGACCGGACGCTGGGGTCCAGCGTCCAGTCAGCACCTACGAGTCTGGTCACAGTGTCCGGTCAGTGTTTTTAGTGTGTCCAGAAGTGACCAGATGCTGGGAGAGTCCAGTCAGTGATGACCGGACGCGTCCGGTCGCTGAAAAACGTCGCTGGAACCTCTCTGTAAGTGATTGGACGCTGGGTTTTAGCGTCTGGTCATTATGACCTACGTCTCCGGTCAGTACACGCTTTGTTCAGTGAAGGGGTAACGGCTATTTTAGCCCTTGGTGCTATAAAAGGAGTGTGTGGTCGGCCTTGGGCTAGTTGGTGAGCACCCTCATGCCTATGTGGCTTGTGTAGGAGTGCTTGGATGCCCTCTAACTCACTTGTGCTTGCAAGAGTGCGAATTAATTGTGAGTGAGTGTGATTCT
The DNA here is from genome assembly GCF_019320115.1 of Miscanthus floridulus. Taxonomy (NCBI): domain Eukaryota; kingdom Viridiplantae; phylum Streptophyta; class Magnoliopsida; order Poales; family Poaceae; genus Miscanthus; species Miscanthus floridulus. The sequence goes on along the minus strand of NW_027096601.1, from coordinate 32,022 downwards.
AGTGCGTTGTATTGTAAGATTGCATCGAGTGGCACTAGGTGATCGAGTTGCAAGCTGGTGGTGCTTGTTACTCTTGGAGGTTGCCACCTCCTAGACGACTTGGTGGTGGTCTCCGTCGAAGCCCGCAAGAAGCTTGTGTGGTGCTCCGGAGAAGAGCTTTGTGAGGGGCATTGTGCTCGCCCCACGGAAGCCGCAAAGAGCAACTCTAGTGGAGCGTGTCATTGAGCTACCCTCACTTTTGGGGTAGGTTCTTGCGGTGCCCGACGTGCAGGCTTGGCGGGTGATGCCAATTAGCCGCCGAACCACCAAGTGAGCGGTCGACACAATGGGGACGTAGCGTGTTGGCAAGCACGTGAACCTCAGGAGAAAATCACCGTGTCAACCTTGTTCTTCCTGTTGGTTTGCAATCCCCTTACACAAGCTTGTGATTACTTTTATATATATTGTGCTTGTGTAGTTGCTCTTGTAATTAGTTAGTTTGTGTAGCTCACTAGTTACCTCCTTGCTTGTGTAGCATAGAAGTAGCTCCCTTACGTGGCATCAACATTGGAGGAGATGGAATGAAATGCGCAAGGCAAAGGTATAACCTAGGGTATTTCATTTCACCGGTCATAGGTGTGTAGAGAAGTTGATGACCGGGTTTAGGATAGATGGCTGTACTATCAAGAGGGGCAAACTTGTTTGCATATCGGTTATCTAGTGCCACTCGAGTGATCTAACTTTGCATCACCGCTAGGATCGAGTGGCGTGGCAAGTTGAGTGGCTAATCCTTTGGAAAATGTTTGTGAAAAGCTAACACACATACACATGGTGGTGCACACTTGGTGGTGTTGGCACATTTGCAAAGGAGAAGAAGTTAGAGTTGTCATGAATCAACTTAGAGAAGAGAAAAAAGTTTTTCGCCGTACTCCGAACTATAGGATGGTCCTTGGATTGAAATACTGTTTTGATCCATTGTGATTTGGATCAAGTATGCATGTGGGATGTGTAGCCCTCTGAGTAAGCTTTCCAAAATGTCCAAGATCATCGAAATCAGAGTTCAGAGCTAAGAGTTATAGCTGTTTTAGCGCTGAAAGGTCTGTGATCGGACGCTGGCGCGAAAAACGACCGGACGTAGGGGTCCAGCGTCCGGTCAGCACCTGCGAGTCCGGTCACAGCGTCCAGTTAGTGTTTTTAGTGTGTCCAGAAGCGACCGAACGCTGGGAGAGTCCGGTCAGTGATGACTGGACGCGTCCGGTCGCTAAAAACATCGCTGGAACTTCTCTGTAAGTGACCGGACGCTGGGTTTCAGCGTTCGGTCGTTATGACCTGCGCGTCCGGTTAGTACGCGCTTTGCCCAGTGAAGGGGTAATGACTACTTTAGCCCTTGGTGCTATAAAAGGCGTGTGTGGTCGGCCTTGGGCTGGTTGGAGAGCACCCTCACACCTATGTGGCTTGTGTAGGAGTGCTTGGATGCCCTCTAACTCACTTGTGCTTGTAAGAGTGCGAATCGATTGCGAGTGAGTATGATTCTAGTGCGTTGCATTGTGAGATTGCATTGAGTGGCACTAGGTGATCGTGTTGCAAGCTGGTGGTGCTTGTTACTCTTGGAGGTTGCCACCTCCTAGACGGCTTGGTGGTGGTCTTCGTCGAAGCCCGCAAGAAGCTTGTGCGGTGCTCTAGAGAAGAGCTTTGTGAGGGGCATTGTGCTCGCCCCATGGGAGCCACAAAGAGCAACTCTAGTTGAGCGTGTCATTGAGCTACCCTCACTTTTGGGGTAGGTTCTTGCGGTGCCCGATGTGCGGGCTTGGCGGGTGATGCCAATTAGCCGCCGAACCATCAAGTGAGCGGTCGACACAACAGGGACGTAGCGTGTTGGCAAGCACGTAACCTCAGGAGAAAATCACCGTGTCAACCTTGTTCTTCCCGTTGGTTTGCAATCCCCTTACACAAGCTTGTGATTACTTTTATATATATTGTGCTTGTATAGTTGCTCTTGTAATTAGTTAGCTTGTGTAGCTCACTAGTTACCTTCTTGCTTGTGTAGCATAGAAGTAGCTCCCTTGCATGGCTAATTTGGTTTGTGTAACCTTGTTAGTCACTTTGCTTAGTTTGTGTAGCTAAGTATTTGCGCTCTCTAATTTGGCATTGGTTGTCTTTTTATTGAGCATTGCTAGTGAGCTTAGTTGGCTTTATGCTTTTTCTTACTAGTATGTGTAGGAGCTCCCTCATTGCTTGAAATACTAGTGGCATAGGTTTGTGTGACCTTGCTCCTATAATTGGTTAGGTGAGCTCTAGTTAGCCCAACACCTTTGTTGCTTAATTAGAATCTTTGCAAGGTGCTAGAGAACATAGATAGAGGGTGTAGCCTTGGCTAGACCGATAGTTTTAATTCCGCACTTGTTTCGGTTAGCGGGCGTGATTAAGTTTTAGAAACGACTATTCACCCCCCTCTAGTCGTCATCTCGACCCTACAAGTGGTATCAGAGTGAGGTCTCTCATTTATGGTCTTTACCGACCCAAGAGGATGGCGAACTTTGGGCTAGAAGTTGTTTGTGACTCACATATTTTTGATGGCACACACTCTGCACGGTGGAAACATCATATGCTTGATCATTTCCATGAATTGGGTCCCAAGGCATGGTGGATCATTGTTGTTGTTTTTTCTCATGATGCTTTGGATAAGGACTACCTAACCCAAGTGCAAGAGGATTGCTTATAACTTGATCATCGTGCTCTTTATTATCTAATGTGTGCTTTACATGATAATGTTTTTAGACGTGTGTGGGACTTAGAAAGTGCTCATGATATGTGGATGGCACTCCAAGCCTTCTGCGGTGACTCCTCCACAAGTGATGATGGGAAATTAAAGAAGGAGGATGATCACAAGGTGGAGGCACATGAGTGTGTTGAGCATAATCACAATTTGGTGATTGTGGAAGATTGCTCCACCTCATGGTCAAGTGATGATGATGATGATCGATCCACTACAAGTTCACTTGACAAGGTTGATGATGATGCCACAAGTATTGCACATAAAGATTCTACCTCAAGCACACTTGGTGGTGATCTTGATGATGATGGTTCATGCTCGGGCCATGATTGTGATGCTACTACAAGCTCTTCTACATCACCACATTATTTCATGTCACAAGGTGACACCAAGATATCAAATGATAATATGGTTGATCATGTTGATTCATATAATGAGCTTGTGAGTAGACTTGCTAGCATGACCATGTCTTTAGAAAATGAGAAAGCTAAAACAATGAAATTGGAAAATGAAAACTAATTTCTAAAGAACTCTTATGAAGAACATAAGAAATTACTTGATGCTTTTAAATCTTCACATGATGAGCTAAAATTGAATCATGAGACACTACTTGCATCTCATGATGAATTATTAGAACAACATGCTTCTCTCATTAAAGTGTTTACAAAGAAACTTAAAAATAATGAGAGCTCATCACATGGATCAAATGATAAATTGCAAAATGTTGCTAACCCTTGTGATGTAGGCAAGAAGCATGTATCCACCTCTTGTGATGATTTATTAGATATGCCATGCTCTTCACATATAGATGCTTGTTCTACTTCTATGTCTTATGAGACTAACATTTTGAAGGAGAACATTGAGCTCAAAAGTGAAGTGAAGAAATTGAGCAACAAGTTAGAGAGGTGCTACAACTCAAAAGTCACCTTTGAGCACATGTTGAAGACTCAAAGAAACTATAGTGACAAGTGTGGCCTTGGCTTCAAGAATAAGATGACAAAGGGCGAAAGAAAAGAGAGAAAGAAAGACGAAGAAGCTACAACAAAGAAAGCTCTCTCATACAATGTGCTACCGGTGTCATGAAGCGGGACACCTTGTAAATGGTTTCCCTAATATTGAGAAGCTCAAGAAGATAAAAAAAGAAGAGAGGCTCAAGCATGTGAAGTGCTTCAAGTGCCGCACTTGGGGTCATCTTACCTCAATGTGCCCAACCAAGCAATTGGTGAAGCAACTAGAAGAGCCCCAACCAAAGCCACAAGTTGAGCAAGAGAAGATACCCCAAGAGCAAATCAAGATAAACCATGAAAATAGTGGTAATTTGATGATAAAGAAGAAGAAAACTAGAAGGGGTGGAAAAGCAAGAGAAAGAGCAATGCGTCCAAGGATAAATCAAGATGCAAAGCAAATGAGCAAGAACAAAGAAGAGAAAATAGAGAAGATTGCTCACATAAGATGCTATAGTTGTGACACATTGAGCCACCTAGCTTTGGGTTGTCCAAACAAGCTTGAGAAGAAGGCTCAAGCAAATAAGGACAAGCAAGGCAATGAGAAGCACAACATGAGCAAAGAAGAAAAGGCTCAAGCAAAGAAAAAGTGCTACTCATGCCGGGAAAGGGGACACATGGCACATTCATGTCCCCTAGGTAACACTCCTAAAATTATTTCAATTGATGATGATTCTATGCTTAGGAAGGATGGTAATGGTACCTCTATGGTTGCTATTGCAAAACATTCCGCTACTCATACTAAGGCTATGCCTAAGTATGTTGCTCCTAACTTGAGAGGACCCAAACTTGTTTGTGTACCATCAAAAAGTGGATGATTGATTGTAGGTACCATTGGCATTGGAGACTTGATTCAATTGATTTCATATTGATCATCATTTGTTGAGTCAAGATATGAAGCCTAGTGCACATCCAAACTCAATGCCAAGTGAAAATTGAGTGAAGTCCAAGTGCTATCAACATACAAGTGTCATATTCAAGTTGGGGTGATTTATTGGAATATTTGATGGCTTGCAAAAATATTTGAGTTGAAACTTGCTAATTGGATGATCATGAGCTAACCAAGGTATATCTCTTGTTGATCATTTCATTTGGGTGCATATGAGTTGATTGAATTGGATAAATATGCAATGTTGCTTGCTATAAGTTCATTGAATGGATAATTGCTTACTAATCAAGTTTGGATTAATTTGTGTTGGATAAATTCATGAGATGACATTTAGTAAGTGGATTGAATGGATTTATGTCTTGTGAAAGTATTCAAACAAGTTGGTTTCAAGTTTGATTCATACTTGATGAAGTATAGCTCAAGTGATTGAAATCTGTCCTATATTGAAAATCTGAGCTAGCTGTGATCTTAGCCATGTTTGAGTGATCAAAACTTATTGGATTAACATGAAAATTGGTGTACATGCTCTAGACTTATGTTATGAGATGCTGTAGAAATTTAATGAGAATTGGATAAGAGATGCCTCAGTTTTGGAGTAAAACTTGTCAGCTATAGTGCAACAGTTTTCAGCATGTATCAGTGGTGGAATAATTGAAATTTGGTAGCAATATAGAAGTCAAATGAAACTCAAATTTTTACAAATGCTAGATAACTAAGTGAAGCACATCTCCACCAAATTTTGTGGTATTTAGATTTGTACTTTGGGAGATATGCTTATTTCTTTGAAGGGTACAGAATCTGCCAGAAAAGTGACAAACGTTGGATTGATCTAGAGTCACTTTGATTGAAAGGTCCTCAAATTGAAAATATGTTTAAGAGTAATTGAGGTACCTAAGTTGGTTTTGAGATGATCTAAAAACATGACAAGATATGAGTACAAGGCTATTTGATTGTGGAGTATACTTTGCACACTTTTGGTACTCAAGATGAAAATCAAGATCAAACTCAAGTTGAAGATGAAGTTTAAGTTCAAGTGATGATTGGAGATCATTTGGTAGAAAGAAAAGGACTTAAACAAGTAGAAAGAAAAGGACTTAAAGAAGGAATCAAGGTTACTCATCAAGTTAAGTCCATCACTTGGATCAATCAATCAAGTTATTTCAAGTGAGTGTCAAAAATGGTTATTGGAGAGAGGCCACTTCTCCCTAGTGTAGGGGCTTGCCGCCTATGTGTAGGTGAACCAAGTGTGGTACTTAGAAGGCTAACATGGAAGTGGTGATCTGAGGAACATTTGAGATGCTTAGTTGAAGCAATCAAAAGGGTTGATCAAGAAAAGCAAGCAACACCCAAAAGAGAGCTAGTCATGATATTTCAAGTAGTATTCTCAAATTGATGCTCTCACGCAAGTAAAGATGAAAAGAAGCAAGCCAACCACAACAAGAAAGTGTACTTGATCATAAGTGGTATTCATTTCATATGGGTGAAGAGTGAAATTCAAAATGGTGTCTATTGGTCTTCACCAAGCTTATAATTGGACTTTACATTGTTATTGAAGTAATGAATTAGAATCTATGTGACTATCTTCTACTTCAACATAGCAAAGGTATCATTGTAATGTGCATAATCATTTCATCCCTTACTAGTATGTAGTTAGTGCATATAGTACATGCTTCATAGGATCATGCATAACAAATGAAATGTTTAAATTCATAGCCTACCACTATTGCTTGAATGATAAATTGATCTAGTGGTTAGTATATGAATTTGTTCATGAGCTAGTAAAACCAATTACTTGACTTAATTTGGATTGCTAACAAGTGACAAGTACAACATTGGCAAGACAACCCTTGCAAGAGGTGTGAAGAAGCTTGTCATTGGTTCAAACCGGACTTGGAAGCTTAAGCAAATCAATTTAGTTCAAGTCAACCATAGAAGCTCATGATAGTGATAAGAGTACAAGCACAAGACAACAATGCAAATGGATATCTAGTTTGTTTGTTACAAGTGGTATCTAGACTCAAGTATTTCATCAAGAATCTACAAGTGATGTCTAGATTAACTCACAAGTGATATCCTATAAGTGGTACTCATGAAGATAGCAAATGTTCAAGAAATGATTTTTATTGATAAATCCAACAAGTGGTTCCATACTAGAAGATTCTTTCAAGTGGTATCACATGTACACATGGCATCAATCATGCAAGATGATGGTTCCACAAGTGATCCTCAACTTTAAGTGATCATCAAATGAAGAATGCATCCCTCACCCACAAGAGCTCAAGTGTATCAGATGGATGACCCATGCTATCACATAGGGGGAGGTGTCACATAAATTGATATCAAGATCAAAGATCCTATGTGTGGTATCTCAAGAAGCCCTACACAACATAGAAGTGGTACAAGTTAAAAGTGCTATCTTCAAGTGGTGTCATTCCAACAATCAAGTGGTGTCCATCAAAAACGCAAGATTCAAGCCTCAACCATCTACCCCAAATGCATACCTTTGCATCAATGAGAAGCACATCTTTTATGGAAATTGATGACAAAGGGGGAGAGATTGTACAAAGATATGAAAGCTTTAAGATTGAGATTGTAGATGTGAAAGCTTTGGGAGAAATTGAAACAAAGAAGTAGAGGTTGGACATGGACATGGACAAAGAGGGAGCAACATTAAAGAAAAGAGATGGATCAAAATTCGTGGACAAGAGAAGCACACAAATAGGGGGAGCAAGCTCATGAACTTTGATTGATTGCATTTGATATGTGCATATTCATGTGCTTGCTTGCATTGCATAAGTTCTTAAATTCAATATGCATGCTTGTGTGAAGTATGCTAGTTGTAGAATTTGATTGATGAAATAAAAACTAGCATGCATAGGATGATAGCTAGACACTTGGTATGCTTTTCAAGTAATGCTAGTACCTTGGTTTTAATGTTGATCTCATGAGGTATCTAGTGATTTTATTTCCAAGTGATATCTAGCTAACCATGGTGCTAAGGATGAACTTAAAGGTGCAACTCCGATTGGTATCATGCTTCAAAGGTTTACTCTATACACCTTAGCATCATTTAGTAGTAATTACTCTCCCACAATTTCAATCTATGCATATGTGCGAGCTTCAAAACAAACACTCTAGCACATATGTAGGGGGAGCTAATACTACCATTTTGGGTTTGTGGTACATGTCCAAAATCATTTACACATGGTAAAATTGCTTGGGCAAGCAACATGAATCCAAAAGAGCTTAATTTCCATATCTTTATAGAGTTGTCATCAATTACCAAAAAGGGAGAGATTGAAAGGTCCTTGTGTGGTTTTGGTAATTGAGTGACAACCCTAGGTGGACTAATTGTGTTTATGTGAGATACACAGGTGATTAGTCCACAAGTACATGTGTGTGAGCAACATATGCCGTGAAGGTGAAAATGGTTTGGAGATGTTGCAAAGCTCACACATGTGATGATGAAGGAGCTTATTGCACATAAGACATGACATTGAGTCATGTGATCAAGGTAGAGAAGATCAAGACAACACTTGGCTTGATAGACCGGTTGCAAGCATGAAGGGCAAGTCGGAGGCTTTGGAGCGATGGACCGCGTGGCGGTGAAGCTTGAGCAAGACTTGATGCCGATGGACGATGGCAACAGTAAAAAGCAAGTGAAGTCAAGATCGATGAACCAATATGATCACGTGATGATATGAAGTGGATCATATCATTGTTGATCATGTTGGTGCATGTGTTGCATCAACATTGGAGGAGATGGAATGAAATACGCAAGGCAAAGGTATAACCTAGGGCATTTCATTTCACCGGTCATAGGTGTGTAGAGAAGTTGATGACCGGGTTTAGAATAGATGGCTGTACTATCAAGAGGGACAAACTTGTTTGCATATCGGTCATCTAGTGCCACTCGAGTGATCTAACTTTGCATCATCGCTAGGATCGAGTGGCGTGGCAAGTTGAGTGGCTAATCCTTTGGAAAATGTTTGTGAAAAGCTAACACACATACACATGGTGGTGCACACTTGGTGGTGTTGGCACATTTGCAAAGGAGAAGAAGTTAGAGTTGTCGTGAATCAACTTAGAGAAGAGAAAAAAGTTTTTTGGCATACTCCGAACTATAGGATGGTCCTTGGATTGAAATACTGTTTTGATCCATTGTGATTTGGATCAAGTATGCATGTGGGATGTGTAGCCCTCTGAGTAAGCTTTCCAAAATGTCCAAGATCATCGAAATCGGAGTTCAGAGCTAAGAGTTATAGCCGTTTTAGCGCTAAAAGGTCTGTGACCGGCCGCTGGCGCGAAAAACGACCGGACACTGGGGTCCAGCGTCCGGTCAGCACCTGCGAGTCCGGTCACAGCATCCAGTTAGTGTTATATCACTACACTAAGTTAGTGTGCTCTCAAAGGCTAACTAAAGAGCCACACTAACTAAACTAACAAGCTCTCATGACTAGCTACACTAAAGAACTTGACAACTAATTTGCGGTAATGTAAAGAGAGAACAAGATGGTTATACCGCCAAGTTAAGGAATGAACCAATCAATCACAAGAATGAATACCAATGAAGACCAATCATCTTGGAATTAAATGATGACACAATGTTTTTTACCGAGGTTCACTTGCTTGCCGACAAGCTAGCCCTTGTTGTGGTGATTCACTCACTTAGAGGTTCACGCGCTAATTGGCATCACATGCCAAGACCTCAGTAGGGTTCCGCACAACCAATACAAGATGAAGATCACACAAGCCACGAGCAATCCACTAGAGTATCTTTTGGCTCTCCGCCGAGGAAAGGTCAAGAACCCCTCACAATCACCACGATCGGAGCCGGAGACAATCATCAACCTCCACTCAACAATCCTCGCTGCTCCAAGCCATATAGGTGGCGGCAACCACTAAGAGTAACAAGCGAATCCCATAGTGAAACACAAACACCAAGTGCCTCTAGATGCAAACACTCAAGCAATACACTTGGATTCACTCTCAATCTCACAAAGATGATGAATCAATGATGGAGATAAGTGGGAGGGGGTTGGCTAAGCTCACAAGGTTGTTATGTCAATGCAAATGGCTAAGGGAGTGAGCTAGAGCCAGCCAAATGATATTTATTGACACCCCCAAACAATAAAGTCATTGGCTCAATTATTGGGCTAACTGCGGGACAACCGGATGCGCAAGTCATGTGCACCGGACACGTTCGGTGTGGTGACCGGTTGCTACATCCGATCGCAGCCTGATCGCCACGTGTCCCTTTCAAATTGTTTAGCCATTAGCGCCCAACGGCTATCTCTGCGCACGGTAATACTATGTGATCTGACGCGTAGTGAGAAAACGACCGGACTCGAAGAGCTCCCAGAGCCGCTCTAGGCCGACCGAACGCATCCGATCACATTGGACCGAACGCTCCCAGCGTCCGATGAATTATAGCTGAAAACTCGAGACTTGTTGGTTCACACCATCCGGTGTGGCGTTCGAACGTCCGGTCGCTCTCTATAATCCTGCTTCGGGCTATATCACTTTGACCTGACGCTGAACAGTAACTTGTCAATGTCCGGTCACTTTATTGAGCCAGAGTCTGTTCACTTTCACTTAGTCGCTCATTTCGGGTCCAAATATCAGACGCGTCCGGTCCTGATTTTAGACATGTCCGGTCACTTCTGTCTGACTACCCCAAGACTGGATAAAATACCGGACGCGTCCGATACCAATTTCGGACGTGTCCGGTTACTCTATGACCAGCACGACTAACTCCTTTTTAACTCTATCTTCTTTAACCTTACTCAAATGTGTCAACCACCAAGTGTATCACCTTGTGCACATGTGTTAGCATATATTCACAAATGTTTTCAAGGGTGTTAGCACTCCACTAGATCCTAAATGCATATGCAATGAGTTAGAGCATCTAGTGGCACTTTGATAACCGCATTTTGATACGGGTTACACCCTTCTTAATAGTACGACTATCGATCCTAGATGTGATCACACTCGCTAAGTGTCTTGATCACTAAACCAAAAAGCTCCTATCAATTTCACCTTTGCTTTGAGCTTTTTGTTTTTCTATTTCTTCTTTTCTAAGTTCAAGCACTTGATCATCACCATAGCATCACCATCAACATGATCTTCACCGTTGCTTCACCACTTGGAATAATGCTACATATCTTATGATCACTTAGATGAACTAGGTTAGCACTTAGGGTTTCATCAATTCACCAAAACCAAACTAGAGCTTTCACATTGTGAATATCCAGAAGATTTATATTGAGACTCATTGGTGTATCTATGTAGAGTCCTACATTATGAATATTGAGAAGATTTACAGTTTTAAGATCTTCTAGTTGCCATGGAATCTTACCTTTATCGGTCGAAGGAACAACAGCCACCAGCTAAGCTATTTGTGATTCTATCATTTTAAGCTATGCTGGTTTTTAAAGACTGAGAAGCTATCCATCCTATTGTTTATATTTTCTAAGATTTTGTCATTGGAAACTAGTTTTCTAGATAAGCTCTACATAATTTTAGCCTGACCAGAGACTAACTCTCTCAAGGGTGGTTGATTATTAAAATTATTATCTTGATAGTTACACTACTAGAAATATCTACTTATATGACGAACATCTTAATGACGAATCCGAAACTGTCACAGGAGATCGCTTTTTATGACGAATATTTCTGTTTCGTCATAGATCAGTGGTGACTATCCTCAAACCCTCCCTATCTATGACGAAATTAGATACCGTCACAAAAAAACGTCATATAAGAGCACAGGGTTTTCATCACAAATCACTCGCGCGACTCATCTGTGACGATCTTCTTTAATACTGTGACGAATAGGGCTTCGTCATTGAAATAATTACACATCTATGACGAACAATATTCGATCTGTAACACACGGCACTTCGTCATAAATCTCCAGACAGTCATTTCTCCATCCGACGTATACATGTGAGACCCTGCAGTTACTCATCCGTGATGAATTGTTTTTGGTCATAAATTCGTCGTAGGTTTCCAAACAGATTATTGCATTCGAAGACATATTTTAGACTCTAAACAACTTTAATTAAAAATCTTTTTAACATCAAAATTAAAGTTATAACTTATTTTTTGAATCAAAACTAAATCTCTCGCGCCACCTTTTGTAATTCTTTGTACGAGTTAATAAAGTGAATGCCCCTATCTAGAAATAGGTGAAATGATATATAGTACACTTAAAAATGCATATATAAGGGAAGGCGTATGCATATATGTGCTCCGGCGTGTAAATTGAATACCGTGTAATCACGTGAATATGTGATGTTTTGTTGGCAATGACTAACAAGTAACAAGTTAACACTAGTACTCAGCAGTTTTTTGTTCTATTTCTCATATTAATTTTATATAAGAGGTATCTCTCAGCTCCCTTCCCAAGCTCCACTTCCAGGGCGGTCCCACCGGACACGCGTGGCGTCCACCCATTGGGCGAACCACATCACGCGCCAGCCCACGTCCACGGTTATTATTTGGGCTGATTAGTACCGGCCATTAGCGGCCACTAATCTCAATTATGGGCCTTCAAGAAGCGATTTGTGCATGGCCCATGCAAGCGTGTACGTGTGTTGCACACATGTACAGACTAGTATTGTTAGCTTCTTTCCTGAAAGCTCGCAATTCTACGCACGCACGTACATCTCTTCGGCCAGCCTATACACGTATATGCGTATAAATACGCCGCTGTGGCAATATGTGTTGTACCTGGGCCGAGAGTGTTCTAGAAACTCGTAGATACTTACGGACGTTAACCAAAACCCATGGCAAGTATGGCACATGGTCGTTGTCCAGCCACGTCACGCGAGCCCAGCCGTTCCGGCTCGCTTATATTAATTTGATTCACAGCTTGATTCGATCTACTTAGAAAGTTTATGCGCGTGGTTTAAAAAAAATGTACGGAGTAATAAGTCAAAAAAAATCACGAACGGAGTAACATGGATCGAATCAGGTCAGCCAAAAAAAAAAACCGCGCGCGTGGTGAAAGCAAATTCGCGCCTTCCGCCCGTTCGAAACCCACCCTCCCATTCGCGCCTCCCTGCGCAGCTCAGCCAATCAAAAAATGTAAAAAAAACCACCCCACACAAACAAGAGGATTCGAACCCTGGCGACCTAGCTCCAAGCGAAATTGCCAAGCCCCCATGCTACGAATTATTTTGTGATGTACATTGATTAAAGAATATTTCAGATTGGCGAGAGAGAAAGGTAAAAACTAAAACACCATTGCACTTTAATTTATATATTAAAGAATATTTCAGATTGGCGAGAGAGAAAGGTAAAAACTAGAACACCTCAGTGGTCTATAAAAAAAGACCAAAATAATTGCATTCACGGGGGTTTCGAACTCATGTCCACTAGGGTGGTAAACTATGGCTTTACCATTGAACTACGCCAATTTCTGTGATAGATGATTGATGCACTTTGTTATATTTATACTAGAAAATTTAGTGCCCTACTTGGCATAAACTAAAGCCGTATTTCATTCTCAATAACTAATAGATGAGAAGATAAATGGTCATTCACATTATCATGGTAATACAAATAGTGGTACTAACATTTGGAAAAAAAAAAAAACACTAACCGATGTACAGGAAATCACATACACAGTGAACATTCCATTTCAGATTATGAATCATCAAGCAAGGGCGTACTATCAAAACAAAAATAAAGTAAAAGCTACCTTGGATAAACATTTTCATTTTGCAAGAACAATTAACCAGTAAACAAAGACAGCTTCCTGTACTGAATGACCTTCTCTATAATAATTCCCAACATCCACAGTTGCCGAAAATTTGTAAACCTGTAACAACATGCATTTAGCTCATAGAATAAAATCAGCTTCGTAGTATTTTGGACTTGAAAAAAGAGAGAATTAAGAAGATGAAAATTTGATAACATTTATTAAATGGAATCATGCAGCTTAGACATCAAAGATGGGTTATCCAAGACAGGAAGTGCACAAGTACAGACAAGGATTGTGAAGGTTGAAAGATCATAGCTATGCACTAAGTACAGACAAGACTGGTGCACAAGCAAATGCTCTCAGCTCTGCTCTGTAAAAACGAGTCCGACACTTGTTTATGTTGATAATGCTCAAAGAAATACAACAAAAATTAACTGAATTAGATGCAGTTTAATGAACCAAAAATTCCCTGCATCACAGTCAACACCGCAGACATGATATATTTATCTTGCCTAACTCAGTTTTTGAACATCTGTTTATCTTGCCTTGCTGTTCTCATATTGTTAGGAGAAAACAAAACTTATAACGAATTCAACATCAATTTATAAGTGATAAGACATACTCTTTGCGGGTTCTTGCAACCTAAATCATTTTTTAAGCTTAAAGCATTCAACCTATATGTGAAAGAAATTTGAAACATAAAGTAGTTGAACAAATAAATACCAAGCAAACTATCATAGACATAGTCTGAACTCTGAACATAGTCTTCTGAACTCTAAACACTAAAGGTCTTCCAGTTTGGAAGAAATTACATCTCTTAAAATTATAGGAATGCAAGCTGTAATATTCTACAGAAAACATTTCCCTCTTACGCAAAGTTAAAAGGAAAAAGTGAATATGAGTAAATTTCGGGCAGAGAACATACTCTTACTGTGTGCCCCTGGTTTGCCTGGATCAACAGCTTGCCATCATCCTCCAACAGTGTGGGATTGCGAAGGTATGGAGAGTTTGAGCAGGTCACCGATGCGCACGTATCCATTGGTCCTCATATCGGCACAGCTCCGCCACCATGTGCCGCAATACCCTCGTCCTGCAACTAAAAGCGATATGAATGACACCTCCTGTTTCATCTCAAGTTCATATATCAGTATATTATCTTATAGACCAACTCACTCTTTACTTGCTCTAGCACAAATTCTTGTAGAAGATGAGAAAACTATGCCCAGCTCACACTAAATCATAATAATTAATAAAGATTGTATGTTCCCATGAATACAAATGCAGCCTAAGATAAATAAACAGCACTATCTGGTTAATAAAAATTAATTAAAAAGGAGAGCAATGATAATTCCATTGATAATTGACTGTATCCATTCTATGAATGGTTAAAACTATAATTGTGTGCATGTCTACCTCCAAAGAAAAAGAGTGAAAAAGGAGTACATGTGTAGTCTAAATTGACTGTATCCATTATATAGGAAGCATATGTAGTCTAAAAGTGAAAAGGAGTACATGTTTTCTACCTTGTTCTTTACCAATACGAGAATGTCTAAATAGGTACTCCATCTGAAATAAACGCATACACAGAACCAAGAATGGCTAAACCATAGATGATAAAGTGCAATAGATGCATCCTAATATTGTCAGGAAATACAATTGTATGCAGCAGGTGCATCCTAATGGATAAACCAAAGATAATGCAATTCAATAGGCACTGACAATTAAAAGGGTTTAATTGAGCCATTGCTACCGATTGCTCGCAGGTTCTTATGTCCACTGTTTCCTGAATATGTGAAGGGGCACAGAACATGAGTTGCACTGCTGGCCTACTGCTTAGCACAAACCAACTGAATTGGAAATACAGAGAGGAGGAAGAACTCACCTGGAGATGCCGCTTGAAGGTTTGTAGCTGCATGTTTCAGTTAATAGATATAGTGAAAAAAAGAGAGGGAAAACAGCACTATGTCTGATTAAGAATTTAAGAAGCTGAGATCACAATGGCAAAAAAAATTTTAAAAAAAATGTGCTACCATTATAGATACCTATGTCTGATTAATCTCTATGAAAAAAGATGTGCACATGAAAATAGTAATTGATAAGATAATATGGCCCGATTGAAACTTACATAAAAAGTCTACATAAACATTCATTTAATTAGAACCACATATAATTTTCCCTTGCTTTCTCAGTTCTCCAGAATTTAAAAATTTGAGTAACATAAATTGAATTATTAGACTCACAATATTTTACCCAAATTGTATCAAGGTACATTGAGAATGCAAAGTGCTTCTCTTACAGTTCAGACCTTCCCTTAAAACTAATTGGTCGTTCCTAAGTTTGTAGGCTCCAAGGAAGCATCAGAATGCTTTTCACACAGGAGTGGTTGAAAAAACAAAGTTACATATATTTTCTTTAAATACATCTATGCATAGTGCTCGCAGTTTCTAACAAACTGATTCTGCAATGTTATGTCTCCCACATGCAACTGCATTAGTTAAGAGTACTGCAAAGGTGCCAATTAAGAATAGCAAGTTGATCTGAATTACCAGGTGATGCTCATTTATAAATTTAAATGGTTTAAAATAAAATTAATTTCTCCGGTACCTTTTACCTGAAATTTTAGTGACTCTTTTCTGTTGTGCTCTGCCATTCATTTCGTCCATACCTATTTGATTCCATGCCTCTCCCAATTGCTCCTCTCTCCCAATTTGTGTGAACCATTTCCACATACTTCACACGTCATGCGAGAATCATGAATGTGCATGACTTCTTACTTTTCATTGGCTCGGTCTTC
Source organism: Miscanthus floridulus (assembly GCF_019320115.1). Classification (NCBI taxonomy): domain Eukaryota; kingdom Viridiplantae; phylum Streptophyta; class Magnoliopsida; order Poales; family Poaceae; genus Miscanthus; species Miscanthus floridulus. Next base: position 15,873 of record NW_027096601.1, on the reverse strand, counting down.
GAGCTTCTTCATTAGCAGATCCATCTTGGCAAATAACATGTCTACCTCCTTGAGTTGATGCATACCTCCACCTCTCTTGCGGGTTTGAAGACGTTCTTCATTCTAACCTTGGTTGGAGGCCATCTTCTCTACGAGAGTTGTTGCATGTGTGATCGTGAGTGATAAAAATGCACCTCCAGTTGCGGCATCCATATTCTCACCGGTGTTGTTTGTCAACCCGTGGTAGAAAATCTACATGAGTAGCTAATCCTCTATCCCATGACAAGGACATTCTGATATGTAGTCTTGAAAGCGTTCCCATGCCTCAGGGACAGATTCATCATGTTGCTGCTGAAAACTTGAAATTCTTGCACGTAGAGCATTGGTTTTGCCCGTGAGAAAGAACTTTGCTAGAAAGGCAGTGGAGCAGTTTTCCCATGTAGTATTTCTATATTTGTTGGCGTAGAACCATTACTTCGCCTTCCACAAAAGTGAGAATGGGAAAGGCGAAGTAATATGGCGTCTCTGGTGACTCCTTTGATGGTGAAAGTGCTGCAAATCTCCAAGAAGTGTTGGAGATGAGCACTCGCATCTTCATGTGTCTTTCCACAAAACTGGCTAGCTTGCACCATGTTGATGAGAGCTGTCTTGAGCTCAAAAGTATTATCTCCAATGTTAATTGCTGGCTCGTACGGATGTTGGCCGTAGTTGGAGCAGAAAATTCACGGAGAGTCTTGTCAGCCATGGCTTCAAAAACTGGTGTTAAGCTACGCCTTGTCTGGTTGTCTTCTGATTCTAAAGCCAAAACTTTCTTGGTTTTAGCTTTAGTCCTCCTAAATAGTGATTCTAGATCTTCAACATAGTTTATTGGCAGGTCAAAACTAGTCATACACTATCCTGCATAAGATATAAAAGTAGACAAAACAAGGGTATGCCTGCTAGAGCAGTGGTAAATGGTTTTCCGATCTCATCTATAAGTAAAAGTTTATCAATGTTCCTTTTGATTGCCTAGCTACCGTCTCTGGCAACGGCTCTAGAAATGCTTGTTGGTATTTATTAATGACACTTGTAAACTTTGCCAGAAATGTTTGTTGGCATTTCTTACTTAAAAGAATATATATATATGAAAGGGGTCTACAAGCGCACAGATAATATACTATTGTAGCACTTCATCCAGGAGTATTCTAGGTATCGTTATTTGTATTTTTACCTTAGGGAAGGATGGGCAAAAGGGAATATATTGATAACTTATATGTATGATGGAGAGATAAAATATAATCAAGCTTCTACTTACAATAGGGGTAAGTCACAGGGTAGGATAAATATATGATAAACGATCATTTTTTTTATCGAACACGCAGGAGAGTTGTGTATCATTATATTAGTAGAAGAAAAGAAATAGTCTTACAGAGACTGAAACCCACAAACACCCACACACACACCCACTAGACCATAGAAGCTAAATCACCGGAAAAGAGTTACAAGGACGACCACGAACCCCCCCCCCCCCCTGCAGAAACCTAAGTTGCAGTTTGGGCAAAGATTAGGGAAATCCCCTTAGCCCCTGCCACACTCCACCAAGTAGCCTCCTCCTTGGCCAGGTACAGGATCGAGTTAACATTTGGGACTGCTCCATTGAAAAGACAGTCATTTCTGTGCCGCCAAATGCTCCAGGCTCCTAGGATGACCAGAGAATTCAGACCCCTTCTTAGATCCCCTTGAACAGCACCATCAATCTTTCTCCACCAATCATCAAAATTCTGATCAGCAGGTGTTGAACACTCAGAGTACTCCTTTCTATGGCATTAGCATGACTAAGTAGATACAATAGAGAAATAATTCCTAAGTCATTCTTTATTACAAGTCAAAGCATACTTTGATTAGTGTAATTACACTTAATAATCATGGCTAAGATCAACTTCATATCTACACATAAGGGATATTACTAAGGAAGATCAAGAACTAGAGCATGACTTCCTTCGCAACTAGATCCTACTTGACCTATATTTGGGGAGTGGACTACAAAGGACTCAACGAGAGTGTCACACTCGTGATCTACCACATGGCCTAGAATATAGGGTGCATCCAGAGATGAACAACGTATAAGCACCATGCTTACACAATGTCGATCACTCACCCTGTGTACTTTAGAGCGAGCGCTATACGAACTTATGCTTGAACATAAAGATAATCTAACTATACTAAACATATAATCAAAGTAGACGATGAACATGATAACTAGGAACATGAATAATATTAAGAACAATATCGAATCAATTGTAGCAAACATATAGAATATGAAAGATACAAAAGAGGATACAAGGAGCTATAACAAGCCACTGCTCTTGATAAGATTAGGAATCCAAGCGAAGTTTGCTTCCCTCTAGATCTAACCTAGCTAGCTATGCCCTAGAACATTTGTGGAGCTCTGAGGTTCTTCTCTTGATGATGGAGGAAGACTATGATCAATGATGCCTGAGGGGGTAGGGGCTGGTATATATAGGGGGGAACCATCAATCCTGAGGCCTTGGATCAAACCAACTTAAAGCAACGGCGTAGATACAATCCTTAAGATGGTGGAGAACTAACGTATCGAAGGGAGACTGACATGTGGGCCCAAGTGGCCGGCCGACCTGCAGGTGGGGCTAGGGCAGTGCCTCACCCTCTACCATAGTGGTTTGCCTTCTAGTGCCTTATAGAGTATTCTAGAGTTGATTTCATCAGTAGATAAGCGTGATTAATTCTGACAATTAGGTCCTCCTTGACGGTTTTCTGGACAAATCCTACTGAAAACATAGATTCACCAAAACTCATGGAATTTGTCAGTTTAAACCCCTAAACCTATGGTGGTGATCATATTCATGTATTAAATAAGTTATATTGACGGTTTATGATGGGTGTTAACTACCATCAACAAAGGGCAAGAAGGACAAGTCGGGGCATTCACCAGTGACGTTGGTGAAGTTTCGCTTGCCAGTTCTCAGTGACTTAGAAGAAGCCGGCCATAGTCTGGGGCAGCATCTTATGGTTGTTGGAGATGAGTTGCTTCCAGGAGTGACAGACACATTTGTAGTAGCACAAGGAGCGATCTGGGAGGCGGCGGAGAATGTCGACAAGGAGATCATCTGAGGCTGGACACTACGTTCCTCTTGTTGGAGGCCTCCTCCATTTCAAAGAGCTTGTGATCGTTAGTGTGCAGCAGGATGAGAGCTTCCTTACTAACGAGATCTAAAGAGAAAAATAATCCAACAGAGATCCATCAGTGAAGTGTGAAAGCATACTCTTGCCTTTGGATCTAGCGGTGGCGTGGTGTGAGGCGTGAAATGGTTCACACAAATTGCGAGAGAGGAACAATGCGCTGGCCGTGCGGGAGGTGCCGGTGGCGCGGCGCGAGGCGTGCAATGGTTCACACAAATTGGGAGAGAGGAACAATGCGCCAACCTTAAAGATGGAGAAGTGGAAGTATATAATGGTAATCCAACTGTGTTGCGGGTAGTTGGGAAATAACTCACGCTGAATTTACCGTCGCTAGACCAAACGGTCCTATAGGGCCGGTGGCCATAACGCTTATCCCAGTCAGCTCGACTTTTCATGCGACAGAGAAAATACAACCTCAATACCACTACCATATCTATCGTTAACCCAGTCAGTGTAGAAGTTTCGACTGTCGGATTCATTCATCAGAAGGCCTCGCTATCGGTCCAACCGACGGTGGAAGTATCACACCGCCGCTTCTATCTCTACGACAGTGAAAGTGGCAACAGTGGTAACTCAACCTGTAGTAGTGTTCTCTCCCTGTTTTTCTCCCTATTTTTGTCCTCCAATTCCTTGTTCCCTTGCTGTCCATGATGGATGTCCTACATTCATCGTAGATCGAAACCGGTGAGACGGCCATAGCGGCGTAGATCGCCGTGAGGAGAAGAGGAAGGAAGGAGTGGATTGTCGGAGGCATATCATCGTATTCACTGTGGTTGCCCTAGGTGAGATGTAAAATACAAATACCCTTCTTTGGATTAGGTTTTGTGAGTTGAATCATCTATTTAGAAGAGGTTTAGTTGGATCAATTCCCGAAATTGATCTCATTCACGTTCTGAATTTCCATCATACTGAGCAGTTTCTGTTCATTGCCATTTTAAGGTATCTATGGCCTTAATAAATTTTATTACTATGGGCAAAGATGTAGAGGACTTCAATATCTTTGTTCTGTCACCAAGATCACCCTCGTAGCCTCTGGAGTTTGGAAGATATGATCTTTTAAAGTATACTGTTTTTCAGTGAAAGAGGTTATGGATAGTTTTAGATCGAATCAATTTTTGGTCATCTGAATGTAAGAATTTGAACTTTTCGTCTGAACAAAAGTTGTAGTATTTTTCATAAGCATTCCACATTGTTATAGAACATAATTCTTGGATGAGTATATCTCCAATTATGAATTTTATAATCTCATTGTCCTGTTTTGATCGTCAGAAAAGTTTAGTTATGTTAAGAGGATGTTTAGGCTATCTTGCAGATCTCTTATGCCAAATCATTTTATACCAAAGTTATAGATAATGGGGTTTTCTATCATCTGACAAATTTTGACAATTTTTTATTGTTTGCATTAATGTCTATAAAAAGAGAAGAGGCTGTGCTGCTGCCACAAACGGTAGTGAAATGGTAGATGCTTAAACATGAGGCTCGGGGGTACTATAGTGCGTTAATTATTCTTGTATTTGCTTGTATGATTGTGTTGGTTCTGAGGATTGCTTGTAATCAGGTGTTTTGCCTTCGAAGAGTGCATAGCTCATTTTCATTGATCTTCGGTGAAGGCAAGTAAATGTGACGCTGTGGCCCACATGCTTTGACTTTGTTGTTTGAATTACCTCCACTAAGTTACAGTTTCTCACAAAATCCAGATAATCTAAATTTGGAGTTATGTATTTACTTTGAAGTACGCTATTTTCGTAGCTTGTGGTATTGTTCTTTAATGTATGATTTATGAAGTATACGAAGTGCATGCATTGCAACTTTCGCATTATTGCACTCTTTCCGTTGGTATGCATTTGAAGAAACCATAGACAAATTGGTGTAGTAAGTATCGGTACAACAACGCACATTGATGAGCAATGTTGTTGTAGCCCTCCCTCCCTCTCTCTCCTTGGGACGTGTGGGTAGAAGTGAAGTCATGCATTGCATTGCATCATTAGCGTTTGCATTGCATTGCATCATTTGCATTGCACTTGGAATTATAGTTATATTTCTATGAAGCAATTGATGTCTCTATTACTATGTTATTTAAATTTGATGCTTAATAAAACTGTGATTTTAATAACTTGGTCGAAGCAGTTTGCTTGCTGAGGTTTTCCATAAACCTCATACGCTTGTTTCCCCATCTCAGGTACCCTTGGGCAAAAGATAGTTTTTGTGAAATAAAAGGAAAAACCCTCAACTAGCATAAATATTCCAAAGAAATCACGTCTATCAGTATACTATGGAGTGACAAATAGAACCTTCGGCTGTTTCTTTTCTTTTAACATAAAATTAAAAATGTAGCGATGTGGAGAATACAGTTGTGTGCCCATGGCGAATCAGGGCTTTAGCCTTATCCATGGCGGCAACAGTCGACGAAGGTCAAGGCGCCGCATGGCCATGGCAGGCAGAGGGAGGCAGAGAGGAAAAGAGAGGGCGCGATAGGGCTAGGAAGGTTCTGGAGGTGGCCTCGTTCTTATCCGTTTGTCGCTAGTGCGAGAGGGTGGCGGCGTGGCTGAGGCAGCCCGGCAGCGACACGGTATTCACGTCGCTGCCAAAGGTAGACGATAGGTCTGACCTCCAGGACCCTCACGTCAGTGTGAAAGGTCATAAATGGATAGAGGAGGGTGGATAGCCTACTAAAAATTTCTACAATGCACTACAGCAACTTGTTAGTCAATAAAATGGTGTAAAAGCTTTTTGCCCTAGCTCTACTAAAAAAGCAAGCCACCTATCCAATATACTAGTTAGCTATGATCTCTATTTCAATCAATGGCTATGTCACTATTTCTAAACTAGTGAGCTAGCAAGAACTAGTTACAACTAACTAATCAACAAGCTAACTAATTACTTCTAGGCTACACAAAAGAACTACACTACCCAATTATAAAAATAATGTAAATACAAGGGGAGTAGTGAAGTATACCGAGCTAGCAAGAGATAAATCAATTACAATGAAAACCAATTGACACCAAGATATATCTCGAGGTTCACTTGCTTGCCGGCAAGCCATGTCCTCGTTGTGATAACACACTCACTTGGTGGTTCACACGCTAATGGGCATAAACAAGTCAAACCCTACACAAGGGTGCCATAAGAACCAACATAAGATGAGGGTATACAAGTCACGAGCATTTCACTAGAGTGGCTTTTGATGCTCCGCCGGTGTTGTTCTAGGCCAGAGGCCTTCGAACACCAGTTGCCGCGCGAGCGAAATCAAGCACAAAAGACAGCGAATACGAGACACAAGCGAAATATGCGGATTGCTTGTATTCCACTTGTTCCTCTCTCTACAATCCCTTGGTGAGGGCAATTTATACATGCCCACAGGCTTTTCATGGGACACAAATGCCCTTACAACTACTCCATATTCGAGGAATATTCCTCGCCGTCCGGGGGTTCGTTCGCCATTTGAAGCTCCCGCCTGCCCTGGATGCCACCCGCTGAGCAGATCCGACCTGCTCCAGGTGCCATGTCGTCCCCTTGTCCGACAGGGCAGGCCCTGGCTATCAGAAACTATCAACCGTCTTCTGGCGGTTAGCTCCTTCAAAAAGCAAAACCTACATGGAAACTGATAAGTGCACCGTTGACAACTGTTCGCCTAAGCAAATAGCTCGGCTCGGCCGAGCCCTTCTCCTGAACCAACGCCGCTCCTCTCAGCCATGGCGAATAGACGCACAAAAAGTAGACGACATGGGCTATCGTCATCTCGCTAAGGCGATGAATGGATCGAGGTGCCAGCCCCAGTCCGAGCGGGGCCAGAGCTCAGGTTTTGCCCTTTTGCAAAAATGACGAGAAGGCCTTCATACTTTGTCTCATCTTCATTTTGCTCGTGCGAGACCTCTGGCCGGCGGACGGCATGGGGTGCCCAAGGGTGGGGCCTTCCCCCAACATTAGCCCCTTGGTGTCGCATGATGAGAATTTTGATCAGAGCATGGTCCCTTGCGAAATTGCAAAGTTCATGCCCCGCGGGGCACAAACGCCGTCCCTGGCGAAGGGTGGAGGTTCGTGTTGATGCCTGAGTAAGCGAGCTTTTGTTGTAGATTATTTATTAACTACATAATTAATTTTAGTGATTTTAATATACATATATATGTTTATTATTATTATTGTATACATGTGTATATATTCTATTTTATTTTATTATCATTATATATATACTTTTTTAGAATGCTTTTTCGGTTATCGTGCCGCGCAACTGTTTCTTGGAATTTGAACCGCCGTGGCGGTTACGCGAACCGTCTCATTGCTTCCTCGATCCATGCGTTGTGCCCGCGTACCGCCCCACGGGTGCCTATATAAGCTCCCTCCTAGCCGTGGGAGCCGTGGGAGCCGTGCGCGCTCGTCTCACCTTCAGTTGACGCCTGAAGATTGAGCTTTTGCTTCTTCGCCTTTCGCTTCAAGCCTTCGCTTGCTCGCTTGCTTTTTCCGGAGCTCCAATCTTCGCCAAGCTTCCCACAGGTTTGGATTCTCGCTATTTTGTTTTTGCTGGCTCCATTTCGCTTTTTACAGTATGCTTGCAGTATTTTGGTGTTTATGTCTTTTCGCTTCTTTTACTATTTTTGTGTTTTGTGTTTTTGCGTCTGCCTTGTTTGCGTAGTTGTCGAGTGAGTCGTCGTCTGGTAGCGGTTCCGCCAACGTTAGCTCATTCAAGGGATCTAGCTCAGAATCATGCACTAACTCGCAGGGCGCGTCTGAAAAGGTTGAAGCTCCAATGGTGAATGCTCAGGGCGATAATCTGGCACCCGCGCGTGTTGCTGAGAATGTCACTGGCCCTTCACAAGTTGATGCTGACGAAGAGTCCAAAACTAACATCGAGATTTTGGAGGATGGAGAAGAGGGCGAAAGTGCAGGGCCAGTGCCTGCTATTGCAAGGGGGTTACTTGATTTGACCCCTGTTACCTATCGCCTTGGACGGTTTCACGTCAAGGAGATGAATCTCGACAAATATGTTGAGCAAGGGCTCCTGAAGTCTGAGTTATGTGGGTTATGTTGAGCTCTGGGTCAAGAAGAGGTGCCGTGCCCAGAGTCGTATGAGGCGGTTTTCTTTCGGGACTTTTTTGAAGCGGGGTTGAGGTTTCCCTGTGAGGACTTCATGGGAGAGGTTCTGCAGCGCTTCAATCTGTAGATCCACCACAGTAATCCCTAATGCCTTCTCGTGAATGACCATGTTTGCTATGGCACTGAAAATGTCAGGGTACGCTCTTAGCGTGAATACCTTCACCCGATATTACGAGACCCACTTCCATAAGAAGATGTTGAAGAACATGCATTCAAAAATCAAGATGGTGGGCCATTACGGGTCTTACAATTTTGTTCCGAAGAAAATGAAGGGCAGCGTGCAAATCGTGCCGGCCTATCGGAACAAGTGGCCACGCTGGATTGATTTTTGGTTTTACTATCGCATTTACTCAGACGAGGACGTGACAGATGCACTGATGAATAATTTGCCAAAAGCACACGTGCTTGTGTCAGAGATGACTCCAATGGTAGGATTTCATCTGGCTAAGATAATGGCAGTTGGTCCGCGAGATATGGCAGCCGCTGATGCTTTTGCTTTAACTTCTCGCTGGCAGATCAGCCGAGATCTAGTGGAGGAGTGGTTAGCGTGCGATAGTCCTCCGTTGAGCCAAGAAACGCGGTTTTTCTGGTTTTGTGCGGAAAGATGGATACGTGTTTCCGAACCATGGTGTCTCATCTTCTGATGTGTTTCTGAGTGACTTTAGTTTGGTAAGTCTTATCGAGCACAAGGCTGATGAATTATTGGACCCTATGGCAAGTGAGAACACATGGGCAAATGTGAAGCTTTGGATGGGAAACAGCGATTGAACCGAGTTTTCGATGCTTTGGACCGGCACGAAATTTCATCATGTGTCGAGGGCACACGAGCAAGCTAGAAGGGTCCGCTCGATGGAGCTGGAGATCCACCTAGCTTCAGCGCAGGGATGGTTGATCCTGTGCACTCTTCCCGAGACATGTCAGTCAATTTGACCCTGCAATTGATAAGGAGAGAAAGCTAATCAGTAATTTAAGGCGGAACATGCCGGTGTTGCTAGACAGTCCCGAATATGTGGCTCTAAGAGTCGATATGGAAGGAAAATCGACTAAATAGTCGATTCCAACATACTCATAAGAATAAATCAATTAAAGCTCATGGAATTATGGAAGGTAAATCAGTTATCGCTCATGATATATCTCATTATTTAGACAAACATTAGTCAATGGCAAAATTAATGTCAACAATAATTAACTTATGCTAAGCCAATGACTGCAAGTAACCGAATCCATTTTTATATAGAATAAGCGGTTCATCATCATTTAACCATTTAATAAAGATAAATCTAATGAACATATTTGATCTCATCTATCGCTATGACTAGTGGGGCATGAGGCAGAATCATGCAGGCCGTAGAAACAACAATAGATTTGACAACCCTAACTCATTACTAATATCAGTGGTGCATGAGACAGAATTATGTAGGCCATAATACAATAATAAGATTTTGGGGCTAACATAACTTTCAACCTATCTTTACTTCAACGGTCTCATAACGTGAACTGCATATGTGAAAGCACTCGATATCGGCTAAAACAGCCGATTCAGGCATAGCGCATAGTTAAGGTCATGCCCTATGAGGAACAAATCTATCGAGTAACGATCCTCACTCCACGGTGCTAATAATGGGGTATGAGGTAGAATCACACAAGCCATGATAACGGGTCATGAAACGGTTTTCGTTAGCCAACAGATCTATTCAAGACAAAATATGCCTTAACCGCACACTATGCATGATCAAGATTGACATAAAATGGCCGATAAAACATAACTCACCGTTTAAGATGCAGATTAGATCAGTTTAGATTAACAAACGATTGGTTAAACAGGATATAAGGACCGATCTAGATTAATCCTAATTGGGCAAAGTGATATTGCTGTAATTAAATAAACTATGGAAGCAATAAGCAATATCGGTAACTTAATGAATCTATCACCCTTAGATAGAGCCGATAACTTGACCTTAATCTAGTTCGAGCAGTGGAGGTCGACCGGATCGATGCAGCCTTACTTGAACTAGACAATAGTCGATAACTAGCTTATACCAGAGTCGCAATGGAGATCGACCGGATCGATGCAGCCGTACGAACAAAAGTATAAGCCATGACCGTACTTACAGATAAGCAGTGGAGATCTACTGGATCGATGTAGCCGTACTTGCTGAAGAACTCGCCGAGATCTACTCTACTCCTACTCCTACTCCTAAGGGGTGGCCGGAAGCCGAAAAAAAGTAAGTAACTTATATTTGATTGATTGTGTCCTTTTACAATAGTCGGGTCCGATATTTATACCTTGTGCCTAAACATGAATTCTACGTCAACGCTCATGGTCCTCTCATCAACGCTCGCCTCCAAGACATCCCGGCCCATGTTCAGGAGATCGCCCTCCACGGCGTTCATCATGGCGCATCGGTGGCGCTGACCGCAGCGCAAGTCCAGATAGGGTATGAGCTCCATGTCATGGTGTAACACCAATGGTGTTACGAGCTCGTTTAGCACCGTGATTTAGACCTAAGAAAAATTTTTGAATCGAGTTTCTCGGGTTTTTAATTTAAAACGTACTTGAGGCGATAAGCGAATTCGATGTGACTTAGTTTCGGACTCAAATAAATACTCAAGTTAAATTACGCAGTGCGTAGAAATATTTAAGAATATCGAACGGCGATTCTAGCGAATGGTTTGTTCTGTTAGATTAAGCATGAAAGGCAACTTGTATAAATAAAATAAAATCCATTCATAAATAGAACAATATATATATATACTCATGGGTTTATTTTGATAAGCAAGAACTTACGAGAGAGAGCGCAGCAGCTTCGTTTATTTTTCCTGGCATACAGCGTACTCGTTGCACGGCAATTATTTATCGTCTCGTTCTCGTCGTGGCTCTGCAATTATCTGCATTGCAAAGCTTCCCATCCAATCGCATATGAACTGGTCCACTGCGCTGGGCATCTAAAAATGAGCACGTGGTTCGACCCCCTGCCCTCGCTACGTCCTCTCATGTCCCTATATGCGCGTTGGTGCGCCGCTGCCAGCCACGCTGCCCCATCCCATCCTGCCTCTGCGTCGGTGCTCTGGCGTGTGTACGACATGTACCTCCCTCGTGCTGCTTCCCATTCCTTCCTTTTCTATTGTCGTGGTGGAGACGCCCCCGCTTTGGTCTGCCCATTCGGTTTGCTGCAGTTTGCTCTAACCTTGCTTGCCTTGCCTGGCTCAACTTGTCTAGACTGCTTCTCTGCTGAGCCAAGCACCCGATTGACAGCGCCCCAGTCGCCTTGGCCTACTGCCCACGCCCCTTCTTTTCTCCTCTCCACGGCCTCTACTGAGCCACAGCAACCGAAGTGCCTCACGCCTATCGAAAGCTTCTCACTCTCACTACTCGCTACTACGTCCCACTACCGTGCTTGTGCCTGCTGCTCCACTTGCCATCCCTCTCAAGCGTCGCTCCACCTCCACGCCGGTGCCCTGCCGTCATCCACGCCGGTGAAGCACCCTTGTCGTTTCCTTCCCACACGCGACTCCAACTGCTCCAGTCCACCATAGCCACCCTTTTCCCACTCCACTGCGAGCGCACGCGCCTGGCTGCTACGCCCTCAGCCCAGCGTTGGACTCCAGTCGCAGCGCCGCTCCACCCGTGTTGTGCACCGGCGCTCTTGCTGCTCCTCCGGTCCTCCTTCGTCGCGCGCTCGTGCCGCAGTCCCGCTGCGTGGCCCTGTGCCGCATCCGTGCTGTCCGTCATTCGTGCATGTGGCCGGCCACTGCTCGCACCTATGGCCGCTCCCGCCACCCGAGCAGCAGCACCTCGCTAGGGTCGGCCCTGTCTCGCAGTGCTACGCCTCTGCCGTGTACCGTGCTGGAGCCACCGACGCCCCACGCCATCCTAGAGCTAGCCGCGCCACTGAGCCCCTAGAGCACTGTCGCCTTGGTATGCTCCTCGACCACCGTGACCTGCCACTACCGTAGCACGCCATGGCCACGACCACCATTTCCCTAGCTTCCCAGCGCGGCCGTAGTCGACTGGCCGACACCATGGCTCACGCGGGTAGGCTGCTGGGGCCCGGCTTTGGTCTCACCGTGGCCATCCCCGTGGCCGCATGGGTCCCTGTGCAGCTCGTCGGTGAGTTCTCCGCCACTCTCGCGCCTTTCTCGACCCCAGCACGCCGTTGCCACCGTCGTCGACCAGTGGTTCTACTCCATGCTCTGCTTTGAGAAGGAAGGAAGGGTGAGAATCCAAGAATAGAATTAATACAGGGTTCTAATTGCGAAATACGTGACTCGTTTAAATAGTGCCTGTGGATCTCGAGTTGAATAGAGGTAAACGTAGGGTTGTTTTTGCAAAACCGCCAGCACACCCTGGGCTTGCCAGTTGGGCTGGCTGGTTGGGTCGCGCTCGTTGTCTGTTTGGGCCACCAGCCTCCTCTATGGGCCACATGCGCGCGCACCCTGCTGGGCCACCGCCTGCGCCGCGTGGGCCGTCGGCCATTCCAGCTGGGCCGCTCGCGCCCGCCCCCGCTTGGGCCGGCCCATTGCTCGCCGTGCCGGTGGGCCATCCTGCCTACATGTCTCGCTGGGCCTCTGGCCGCATGCGCACTGTGCTCCGCTGGGCCAATTTTGAGGGACTCTGGCCCTTTAGTTCTAAAGCAATTGCTAATTTAGTCTCAGGAATAAAATTGTAAAATCAATATAAAATAGTATATGGATCCAATAATGGTGAAACCAATTTTGTTAGTCTCCTAAAATCATGATCTACCTGTTAGTATATTTTGTTCACATAGTTGGATAATATTCTTGGAAGCTATATAATTAAATTAAGGTACTTAATATTATAAAAATATAAACTTGTAGGAATTGTTGTGATAAATTGGTAATATTGTTGAATCTGAAATTTGTATAGTAGGTTCCTAGCAATATTAGGTACTCATTATAATTGTTGTAGCTCTAGGATAATTAGTTTGCTAGATAGATAATGATGTCCTATTTCGAATAAAGATTAAATTGATAGAACGAAATAAAGAAACCATTTGGATTTATATAACTAAAATAATTGTTGGGAAATAATGCCTGATTCGACAACATGGATATGTGGCCTAAGTACGATTGCCGTTAGAACTAGCTCGTTAACTTGAGAGGCGTAAATCATATGTTACGAGTCACGATTGCAGTCGATTAATTCTGTATTTGAATTTCATCACATTGCATATCATATACGTACGATGATGGGTCAACGGATCAATTGAAGGATGATTAGAAATCCAAAGATGGTGTAATGGTATTCTCTCTAGGAGATGATGCAATGGGTTTTCTATTCAGTTGATGGTGGATGATCTAAAGATACAGATACTAACTTTTAATATATATCTTACCTAGGCAAGCCCCGGTGCATAACCCCTACTCTTCTATAGTTTAAATTATATTTGTGCATTAAGTTTTAAGGAGTTGGTTGAAACCCACTTGTATATATATCTTTATCCTATGAGTCTTACTTGTATGATAGGATCGTGTAGATTGCTATGCTATAGGACTCCGGTAGAAGTCAAGTGATGGCTATCACTCGAGAGAGATAGGAAATATATTATTGGATTATTATCACTTGTAATATATAAAAATGGTGGAAAGGAAAATGGTAACCAGGCAGGGGTATAGTTTGGGTATTGGTGGGTGTAAGAGGTTGTGTCGCCGTGGACATGGGGCATGGCTTGGTTACACTGCTTTCCCTGTCTGTGTCGATTAAGGACCGGCCATTGCATAAGGCTCTAGGCAAGTCATAGACTTATTATCCCGAGCACATACTTGGATATGGGAGCTTGGAAGACTTGTTGCTCTCTTGTCATGGGTTCTAGCTCTTTTTGGACCAACTGTCAGGGTTTCTTTTTGGTGGAGGCGGTCCTTGCACCGCACTGAGTCCAGGACTCAGGGGCGGGGGCTTGGAGTCCTAGTTTAGATAGGGACCTAGGACCCCAGGATAGGAGGGTGACGGGTTGGCCCTGCTTGTGCCTTGGGTACAAGCAGGGCGTGTTTTCAGGGTACCCAGCTGGGGGCATTGATTCATGAATCACCGGGTGATCCGGTACGGCTTGTCTATGATTTAGCATCGTAGTAAGAACTGAAAGATGAAAGATGGAAAAAGGAAATCTGATTGCTTACCACCTGCTTGAAAGTAGCATAGGTGCTTACTTAGAATGGTTAGTTAATGAACCAATGCGGCTATTAATAAAAATCGAATATAAGGACGCACGCTTAGTAATGCTTCCTACAAATGCAATAAACCCACAAGTCAGATAGCCTTGCATATCCTTAGAGACTTTTCTTTCCTCCTGTCAGGTAAGTCTTGCGGAGTACAATTGAGTACTTAGGGTTTTATTCCCCCTGTTACAGATGACAGGTGGATGCTAGAGCGGACCCTTGTGTGTGGATATCTCCTGGTGGGCTCAGTGAGGATTCTTTTATGATGCGATAATAGTTGTTATTTATAACTCTCACCAAATGCTTTTATAAATGAAAGTTTCATAATCTGTTGTCGTAGTTTATATACCAATACTTCACCATGTCATGATTAGATATTTATTTCCACAGTAATTCTGATAACATGTTTATATTCTGCTGTTAAATTAAATTATTTATAACTCTGATAATATGATTACATTCCATTGTTATAATAATAAATATTATACTCTGATGTTGTATTAAAAGTGATGTAAGAAATGGTTAAGAATGTTGTAAGCTTTATTCTCTCATTTGTGATCCTGATGGCAAAAATGTGGAATTTCAGGTTCTCCCATAGGGTGTGCCCGACGAAACTAAGTAATTTAGTGTTCTCCTTTGGGTGCTTAGTGTCTAATGGAAGACGAGCACTCCTAGGAGGCACTAGATTAGGCGGTTCTGCCACAGGTGATATTAGAGCGCAAATGAGGAAATAAGGCTTCAAAAACCTTTTTTAAACTAAAATTTGGCAACCTATTTTTGCAAAAAGTTAGGGCGTTCAACTGCGAAGTTATATAAGTAGCCATATTACTACAGTTATGTATCCAGGATAGATGGCACTCTACTGACTTAGATAGGCTTAATCAATTATTCTGTAGGTACACTGACCCCGTGCATAGTTCGATAGTATCGACTAGCTACAGCGAGAGAACGATGTGCTAAAAATTTGAGAATGGTTGCCCTATATGTGGCAACAGTGAAAGGATGTATAGGACGTGCATTCATGCATATCATGTTTGTGCATTATAGTGTCGTATTGCTTGTAGCTACGCCATCCATAGGTGTCACTCTTGTCATATTGTGCATGACTGATTCGTTCTTGTTCTAGAGTTAGGTTTGCACTATGGCTTCGTGCTCTGCGTTCGCCCATGGTTCACGCCTATCGTGACCCACATCTCCCTGTACCCCTTTTCTACGCTCTTGTCGGACCCTTGTCCTGCAGTCATACTAGTCAGTAATGGCATCGCACGTCGCTCGACTTGAGCACGTGGAATTTGGTCGATTCATCGTAGTGATCCCATGCGGGAACCCTGGTGGACCGCGCCAGGACCACTGAACGCTCTGCCTTTATAAGCAGAGCCTGACTTAGCCCTTGGTACCACCACTCAGTGCACTTTAGCTCACTTAGCT
>NW_027096600.1:0-40000 GCF_019320115.1 Miscanthus floridulus | reverse complement strand
CAGGGAAGCCCGCGCGCGCGTGGCCGTTTAAGCAAAAACGCCCCCGGGCTTTTACCGATCTACACCACGACCCAAACCCTATTCCTCCCTCTCTCAGCCCTCTTCACTTAACCCCCTGACGTTTCCCAAATTTTCACGCGCACCTCACCGAGTCATGGCGCGCGGCGATGCGACGGGCAGTGGCACTGGGTGGCTACGTCGACGAGCAGGGCTCGCATCGGCCCCATCTAATCGGTCGAGCACCATCACTAACATAAACTCAGGCTCTACGTGGCGATGGGGGACAACGGGGCTCGCGAGCGAGCATGGCCACGGTGCGCGGCCGTCCGCGATGGTGACATAACCAAACCGGCTAGCTAGCGCCTCTAAAGAACCAACCGGCTGGCGCCAGAGCACAACGGACTTACCACAACCCTAGCTGAGGCAATGGTTGACGCAGAGCAAGGCCGGGGTGACTTGGCCATGTGCGCACAGCGAGGTTGGCGGTTCTCCAAGCGTGGCACCGTCACGTCACCGTGCCAGTGGTGAGCACCCTGACCCAAACGACGTGAGCATCAACTGTAAGGAGTCGAGATGAGCTCAGAGCCATGAGCAATTGAGCTATTACTGCAACAATCCTACCTTTCTTCCCCATTCTCGGTCACGGCGGCGACATAGTCGACGGCAAGTGGAAACCAAAATTGGCCGTTGTCGGACCGCGACTGAGCTAGATAGGAAAAGGAGCACCTAGCTAACCTCTTAAACTACCCGCAGGTGCGAGGAATTAGACTACGAAGCCCAGAGCTAGGTGAATTGGAAGCGAAAAGGGGAGCTCTGGCCGTAGCCAAGGAGCGTGCACCTGCGTGAGAGCGAGTGGCTTAAGATGGGGCGGCTCCATGCGAAAGCGGTAGCAAGAACACGTGCACACGGTGATGGCCCACAGAAATTAGCGCGGCGCGCTTGAATGGAGCGATAAAAATCCGAGCGGCTCACGGCATCGGCTAGCAGGAGCGGGGTAAGGCAGTGGAGCGTCATATCGCCACTGTACCCAGGACCAACTATCATCATGGCAGCAGTGGCATGTGTCGAGGCACGGCGCGGTAGATAAGACAACGGGTGGAGCGAGCGCCACGACTGTAGGGCGAGGATACCCGCAACTCTACCATGGCCCCGCGCACGGCTCGTCGACTAGACCTTGATGCACGTGCGCCGCGGTGGTGAGACCGAACCACCGTCGGCCGCCCGGCCACGCAAGGCCTGAGCTCAGCGTGGCACTGGCCTGGTGCACGGACGGCTGGTAGCGCAACATGGCCACAACGTGACCCCGGCGCCTAGTGCTCTGTGTATGCAGTGGTCGCGAACACCGCCCGAACAGTTGCTGTAAGGATGTGCACTGATTTTAAAGCGAAACAAAAGCCACTTATCAACTCGACTCAAGTTCAATCGGTTCCACTAACCTAAAGTCGGTACTAACACCTAACTGGCGAAGCAACTCTTACGACCCAAGGATAATCGGAGAGGAAGTTAGAGTGACGTCAAGATAGGTTTGTTGCGCTGAACGACAGTCCACGAACAGAGCGTCAACGGCATAACTACAACGCGTTTCGACTAAATTTGGGCAAATTCTGCGACTCCATGACAACTCCAACCCAACCGTGGACTTCACCAAGCTAAAGTACTCACTTAGATGCAACCAACACTACGAAAACATAGACCTAATGTTTAAGAAATTTAATCAAAATTTTAATGCCAAAACGACATCGTCGTTAGGTTTCCAGGCTTAAATCGTTTAGTTCTAGAAGCTGAAATTATATTCCACTTTTAATTCTTGAGCTATCAAAAATACCGTGGAACAACATCTATTCATCAAATCAACAATTGTATTTTCATCTGCTAAACTTGCACTTCAAATTTTATGTAAGTACCAATTACAAGTTATATTTTATTTTTGTTTATAAAAATTGTTTTTCATGCTTAATCAAATAAACAAACCATTCGCTATTTATTTGCTATCAGATATTTTAAGCACTTTCTTCATACTTTTCCAAAACAAGTCCTAAACAACTTTTGTCCACAAGATTATTTAAAAGTTGTTAAGCACCGAGACAAATTGACTAGCGACACTTATTTGTTTGTTTTATTCACAAAAGCGAGTCGCACAAGATTCATTTATAATTCCATGTGGGCTTTAAATTTTTAAACCCAAAAACTTGTTTTGCTAATTTCTCTTAGGCATTAACCTAGGTGCTAAGCAAGCTCGTAACACCAAAGGTGTTACAAGTTACCTCCTTTTACCATCGACACATCACTAATCTTGGTACATGCCTCGGGCCTGGCTCTGGGGTGTTTATGGCCTAATTTGAAAACAAAGGGAGATAAAACCAGGGATGAAAAGTCGCCATAGAGAACTAAATGGCTTATTCAAATGTCATTCTCATGAATTACTCAGCCTATAAAAAGTCTGAGATTGGCCCCGTTCGGCTTACCCCATATCCGGCTTGTTTGGCTTTTTTTTCAGCAAAAACAGTGTTTTTTTCTCACATCAATTTAGCCAGAACAGTGTTTTTAGTTAGTTTCAGCCAAAATTCAGCTAGCCGAACGGGGCCACTAAGAGGATTTGAGTTTCCAAACTAGCTCTATGAGGTTGATCACCACCCACCACCCCTCTACTTTGGTTCCACACCATGTCCAATATAATTCGCTTTGCTCCTAACTCGTTGCCCGCGAATATCTCCCTCAACTCCAATGACACAACCGTTGTTGGGTCATCGATTGTCGGTTGTCACTCTCCACTACCATAACTATTAACCTGTCCATAGTAATTCTATCACCATATTTGGATTACATAATTGGGGATCGTTCTCCAAACACCCCCTCCCTCCAATGACATTGCTATTTGCTATTCTTGCCACCCTAGTTTCATCAGAGAAGAAGATGATCTACATAGATAAAGGCGAGGGGCCTCGCATCTCGAGGTGGTCCTACTGCTGAGTGTGCAGTGTTCATCACTCAAATCGATTCACCGTAGTCTCAAGGGATCGCTAGAGAACAGGCAAACTGCAACAAACTGAACCATGTTTGTCCCAGCATCCTGTTCGCTTGTTGGTTTCAGCCAGCTCAAACCAGCCAGTCAATAGTATTTTTTTCTCACAATAAACCAGCACCAGCCAGGCTAAACCAGCCCAGAAACCAACCAGCGAACAAGCCGCAGGTCCTTTGTCTTTTGTTTCCGTCTACTCTCGAAAGGGACTTCGAAAACGAAAACAACAAAAGCATATAAAACAAAATGCTGTTGGAAACGGGGGAAATGAGCTTTAGGAGAAGAAGCTTTCACTAAACATGGGGACTCATTTCCAGCCGTCGAAGAATACGACAATCGCTTCAGAAAAGAAGGACGATTCTCAGCCGTTGAAATGAGGGAGAAGGATACAAACTGATAAAACGACAAATGAACCACGCGCCCCCACGGGGCCATCAGGCGCTGACGTGGGCCCACCGACCAGTGCCACAACACGTGCACTGGCCACCGTCGCACGCAGCCACGAACACACTTCACGCACTTTACAGCGGCGGTGGCACGGTAACGGAGGAGAGGAGAGGAGAGGAGAGTGTGAGGATAGAGATATTTTATCGTCATCACTCGTCGCATCGCACGCATCACGCAAACACTCCACTCCACTGCACGCGCAGCAATGGCGACGACCGCCTCGCCGCCGCTGCAGCTCGCCACCGCCTCCCGCCCGCACGCCTCCTCCTCCGGCGGTGGCGGCGTGGGCGGGGTTCTCCTCGCGGGCGGTTCCGGAGGTGGGGTCGCGCCGGGTCGGGGTCGAGGGGGGATGCAGCGGCGGGTCTCGGCGCGCAGCGTGGCGAGCGATCGGGACGTGCAGGGCTCCGTCTCGCCCGCGGAAGGTACGTGGCTGCGTCCCCCTGCTGGTCCCGGCGCCTTGGGTGAAGTTTGGGTAGCAATGCGGTTTGAAGCGCTGTTGAATGATGCCATGCGGGTGTGTGATCCTTGTGCCGTGCGGTGCGTGCGCTGGTGGGCTCCGTGTTGCGGAAGCGGAACGCTCGTGAATTGCCGACAAAAATACCACTGAATACGTATGAATACATACGGACACAGCCTGAGCTCAACTACATATGTATACGAAGGCCTATACTTCATCACGCCTGCCACTGACACGCGGGCTCCACATATCATCTTCTTCCTCCCCCTCTCCATCCCGACGCGGCCACGGCAAGCAGCAGCAGCAGCAGCACGCTGCGGGCGAGCAGCAGCACGTCGATCAGGCCGCGAGCTCCGCGCTGGCCGCGTCCTCGGCGCGCCGCCCGGGCGGTGAGCTCCGCACCGGCCGCGTCCTGCTGCTCGGCTGTGGCGCTCCCGTCGCCGGCTGCTCGCCCGCGGCGCGCGGAGTCACGACAGCGCCTCGTCGGTCAGGCCGCGAGCCCGCAGCCGCCTCCGCCGGCAGCGCCCGCGGTGGCTGCGTCGGGATGGAGAGAGAGAGCCGGAGAGAGAGATGAGGAGAGGAAGAAGAAGATGACATGTGGGACCCGCGTGTCTTTGACAGGGAGATGAAGTATACGTCTTCGTATACGCCTGCAGCTTGTCCCAGGCTGTATTCATATGTATTCGGTGGCATTTTTGTGCAAACGAATAATTGTAATGGCATGCCTCAAAATAGGTGAATAGTAATGACGTTTCTCCGGAAAATTATAATGACATGAATCCAATTAACCCTTTTTTTAATGGGTTTGCTGAATTTGCAAATAAACTTAAAAATGTTTTTCTCAGAATTCAGTAAAATTGGGGCTTTTCTAACGGCCTTGCACTGAACAGTCCCACACCATGTGTATAATGCAAGTTCGAAGAATTATTTATGTGGTGAATTGAGAACTCTAATTTGTTTGTGGAATTGTGGAATATGGTAACTAGCAGAGTTGTATCCATATATTTAGGCCATTAGGCTTCCTTTCTTCTGAAGGTATTTGAGACACTGATGTGATTCTAGGACTAGTGAATCAGACCATAAAAAAAAGGATCAACCGGTTGGTGCAGTTGTGCAGAATACTTTGTGATACTCTGTAGATATAACTACCTTGCCCTTAAATTTCAACTATACATATATTGTTGCAGGTAAATAGGTGATAGAAATGTATGTGCCATATGCAGGTGTCTGTGCAATGATTTTCACGCAATTACAACTGCTTCTATGGCGTTTCCTTTAGTTGAGAATGTAAATTACATACCATGTAGGTAAAAATTTAAGAACCTAAAATTATGTCTTGCAATACAGGGCTTCCAAGTGTGCTAAACTCCATTGGCTCATCTGCCATTGCATCAAACATCAAGCACCATGCAGAGTTCACTCCCTTGTTCTCTCCAGAGTACTTTTCTCCCCTGAAGGCTTACCATGCAACTGCTAAAAGTGTCCTTGATGCGCTGCTGATAAACTGGAATGCGACATATGATTATTACAACAAAATGAATGTAAAACAAGCATATTACCTGTCCATGGAGTTTTTACAGGTGACACAACCTTCTTCTCTAACGTCACTATTCACATTTTGCTAATTGCGTCCTTGATGTTAATTGGTACTTGCTGTTTTCTATAATGTAGGGAAGGGCTCTCACAAATGCTATTGGCAATCTAGAGATAACTGGTGAATATGCAGAAGCATTAAAACAACTTGGACAAAACCTAGAGGATGTTGCTAGCCAGGTATGGTTTCTTTAAGAGAGTTGGTTCTTCGTACCAAAACTTTGCCACACACTTTCATCATTCCAGATACCTAAGAAAAAAAAAATTTATGATCAAATCCCATTTTCTATCATTTAGTTTGTGTTGTTCATGTAACTTTCGCCATGGGTTAATCTATGAAATTTTGGCTATAAAACTTTATGATGCCTAAACTGCTCTGAAGTTAGAAATCCTAAGGTTTGGATGATGCTGTACTTGTTATGAAACAGGAACCAGATGCTGCCCTGGGCAATGGTGGTTTAGGCCGCTTGGCTTCTTGTTTTTTGGATTCTTTGGCAACATTAAATTATCCAGCATGGGGATATGGACTTCGCTACAAATATGGCCTCTTTAAGCAGATCATAACAAAGGATGGTCAGGAGGAGATTGCTGAGAATTGGCTTGAGGTACCAAGATGCCTTCTTATTTTGCTACCAGGCAAGTAGGCAACTATTAACAATATGCCTGTTATCTTCTTATGCCAATCATGCTTGCATTTAAATTTTCCAGATGGGGTATCCTTGGGAGGTTGTAAGAAATGATGTCTCTTATCCTGTGAAATTCTTTGGTAAAGTGATCGAAGGCACTGATGGTAGGAAGCACTGGATTGGAGGAGAAAATATCAAGGCCGTGGCACATGATGTCCCTATTCCTGGCTACAAAACTAGAACTACTAATAATCTACGTCTTTGGTCAACAACAGTACCAGCACAAGATTTCGACTTGGGAGCTTTTAATTCTGGAGATCATACCAAGGCATATGAAGCTCATCTAAACGCTGAAAAGGTCTAAGACTGAATCTGTCAGTATTGCTCATCTGCATAAATCCAAAACACCTGGAAAGATATGATTCCTGATTCCAGTAATTGATAACCTATGTTTTCTGTCTTTATACTTGGGTTATTAGACTTGTCCTTGCATCTCTGGTAACTTTTGTATAATATTTTTAGTTTATAATTCATATGTTGTGGTAATATACACAGTTGTGACATGATAGGACTTACAACAGGAGTTATTATTCCTAAATTATGTCTGATTTACTGCTTTTCTTATCATGCTAGATATGCCACATATTGTATCCAGGGGATGAATCACTAGAGGGGAAAGTTCTCCGCTTGAAGCAACAGTATACATTATGTTCAGCCTCACTACAGGACATCATTGCTCGTTTTGAGAGTAGAGCTGGTGAGTCTCTCAACTGGGAGGACTTCCCCTCCAAAGTTGCAGTGCAGATGAATGACACTCATCCAACACTATGCATTCCCGAGTTAATGAGAATACTGATGGATGTTAAGGGATTAAGCTGGAGTGAGGCATGGAGTATTACAGAAAGGTATTTGCTGTGCCGAAACATCTACCTTGAAGTGTAATTAAGATCATAATATAATTTGTGCAATGTTCTTTCTGTTATAATTAACTTATTATTTTATTTCCTCATTTGTCATCCAATCCATGCTAATTTCCTAACCATTTCCAGAACCGTGGCATACACTAACCATACCGTGCTTCCTGAAGCTCTAGAGAAGTGGAGCTTGGACATAATGCAGAAACTTTTACCTCGACATGTTGAGATCATAGAAACAATTGATGAAGAGGTATTAAATGTGCAGAAAGTGCTTATGCAATGTATTTCTTGCTCTATGAGTTGACGTACATTTTTCTCTATCCTTGATTGAAGCAGCAGATGAACATCATAGTCTCAAAGTATGGAACAACAGATACTGAACTTTTAAAAAAGAAGTTGAAAGAAATGAGGATTCTGGATAATGTTGACCTTCCAGCTTCTATTTCCCAACTATTTGTTAAACCTAAAGAAAAGAAGGAATCTCCTGCCAAGTCGAAGCAAAAATTACTTGTTAAATCTTTGGAGACTATTGCTGAGGTTGAGGAAAAAACTGAGTTGGAAGAAGAGGAGGCAGAAGTTCTATCTGAGATAGAGGAGGAAAAACTTGAATCTGAAGAAGTAGAGGCAGAAGAAGAGAGTTCTGATGATGAGTTAGATCCATTTGTAAAGTCTGATCCTAAGTTACCAAGAGTTGTCCGAATGGCCAACCTCTGTGTTGTTGGTGGACATTCAGTAAATGGTGTAGCTGAAATTCACAGTGAAATTGTGAAACAGGATGTGTTCAACAGCTTTTATGAGGTATTAATACGAGAATCTGAATCTTATGTCTCTATTGTTCTTATAATGATTTGGGCAAATGCCATTCATCATCTGCTCTGTTTCTTTGGCAGATGTGGCCAACTAAATTCCAGAATAAAACAAATGGAGTGACTCCCAGGCGTTGGATCCGGTTTTGTAATCCTGAATTAAGTGCATTAATTTCAAAGTGGATTGGTTCTGACGACTGGGTGCTTAATACAGACAAACTTGCAGAACTGAAGAAGGTATTTCCCTTATGGTAGTCTTTTTTTTCAGTTTGTTACTAACATACATTTTACTCTTTAAGTTTTATTGTTACATATGCTTTATTTTTATACTAACATCAGTTCATCATGTAACAGTTTGCCGATAATGAAGATCTGCATTCAGAGTGGCGCGCTGCTAAAAAGGCTAACAAAATGAAGGTCGTCTCTCTTATAAGGGAGAAGACAGGATATATTGTCAGTCCAGATGCAATGTTTGATGTGCAGGTATATTTTGTAACAGAACATCACTACATCAGGGCAGTGGTTGAAGACTGAATTTGCAATGAAAAATAGCTAGTTCCTTATAGGTTTTGCTCATTCTTATCAGAAAACATATGCCATTTGTTGATGGACTTAGGATTTCTCATCTGGATCCCTTAGGTGAAAAGGATACATGAATATAAGCGGCAACTGCTAAATATCCTTGGAATTGTCTACCGCTACAAGAAGATGAAAGAAATGAGCGCAGAAGAAAGAGTAAAGAGCTTTGTTCCAAGGGTATGCATATTCGGTGGGAAAGCATTTGCCACATATATACAAGCAAAAAGGATTGTTAAATTTATTACAGATGTCGCAGCTACCGTAAACCATGATTCAGACATTGGAGATCTGTTGAAGGTAATTTCATCTCTTCTTAATACCGCTTTCCATATTTAATTTCCATCATCTGGTAAGCGGTAACGGCAATATGGCTTCAGCTAATTATCTTGCTGCTACCAAAAAGTAACACCTATTGTTATGTTCATGCTTGTAAAGCTCTTGAATTGTACACACTCCCTCAATCAGACAACCAATGATCATAGGGTTGACTATTAAAACTTCTGAGGATTTTTTGTTTGTTGTCCAGGTCGTATTTGTTCCAGACTATAATGTTAGTGTTGCCGAGGCGCTCATTCCTGCCAGTGAATTGTCACAGCATATCAGGTAACAATGTAGCTGCCACTGTTTTTTTTTGTCTCGATAGGATATTTGCTTTTGTTAACGTCGTATTATCTGTTCAGTACTGCTGGAATGGAAGCTAGTGGGACCAGTAACATGAAGTTTGCAATGAATGGTTGCATTCTTATTGGAACTTTAGATGGTGCGAATGTGGAAATCAGAGAGGAGGTTGGAGAGGAAAACTTTTTCCTTTTTGGTGCAGAGGCACATGAAATTGCTGGTTTGCGGAAAGAGAGAGCTCAGGGAAAGGTATTTCACTTGTTTGTATAATCTTATCGCTGTTGCTTTTTGTCAAGCTAGTAAAGATCTGTCTATGTGCGCCCACAAGCCCCACATAGTGCATCAGTCAAATTTATAATCTTGTCACTTTGTTCTCCACTTGTAGTTTGTGCCTGACCCAAGATTTGAGGAGGTTAAGGAATTTGTCCGCAGTGGTGTCTTTGGGACTTACAACTATGATGAATTGATGGGTTCTTTGGAAGGAAATGAAGGTTACGGGCGTGCAGATTATTTCCTTGTTGGCAAGGATTTCCTCAGTTATATCGAATGCCAAGAAAAAGTTGATAAAGCGTACCGAGATCAGAAAGTACGTTCTCTTACTGTTGCTGTTTATTTTCTGGATTCCCTGCACATGATGATTATGCAGACTTCTTATATTCTGATGACTCATACGTATTGTATAATTATAGCGTCTCCTCACTAAATCATAGGAGCACTCGAAGAACACTGCTGCATGTTATGCTGTATTGCTAATAAGCCTACACTTAGAGCAAGCTTTCATGAACTAGCTAGACCATTGCTCCATAATGTCTTAGTATAGATTCCAAGAGTAGCTCAAGGAAACAATTAGAACTGTAAATGACCTAATGATTTCTCATGCTAGTAACCAGTGTACCTTAGGATTCTGCAAAAAAATTTCCTGGATAATTAAAAAACAGTGCCCGCCAGGCCCTCCTTTCTGCATTTTTTTTCTGGACAATTAAAAAAACTGTGCTTTGCCAGGCCCTCGTTTTCTGCATTGTTTGTTCTTCTTGACAATGTTTCTGAAGAGTGATCAGAGTATCGATTCTACATATTTTGCTTTCGGTACTTGGGATGTCTCCAGGTGGCTTGTCATTTACATTTAGCTATGTCAAGTGCAGTAACTATGTTTTTATGTCGTTGCCCATCAGTGGATATTTCTTGTCATTTCTTTCTACTCATATATTTAACTTGCAGTTATGGACAAGGATGTCTATCCTCAACACAGCTGGCTCATCCAAGTTCAGCAGCGATAGGACGATTCATGAGTATGCCAAGGATATCTGGGATATCAGCCCTGTCATCCTTCCCTAGGCAGGTGGATATCAGGTTCTTTTGCCTACATTTCTGTCAACCCTTAGGATGAAGGAACAATTGGTGACAACATGAACTTGCCTCAGCCCCTTAGCAGGAAGCGCTGGTCACCTCAGTTTTGTGTAGACAAAATCAGGCAAGATGAGGTAGGCGTGGATAAATGATGAGACTATACATGGTATATAGTCCCATCTGTTGTAATATTCGCAGCGCTGTTCAGTACCTTGCCTTTCGAATCTGGTTTTTGGTGTGTGTATCCGCTAATAAAGGCTGAGGCAGGATTGCAGGAACACCATGGCTCGCTGGTGATCTGGTGACGTGCAGTGTAGTCCATTGCCTCCTGGAGCTTCCTGGGTTCTGTATTCTAATGGTCTTTCGTAACGAAAAGGGCGGGAAAGTACGGGGGCCGCTAGTGCTATTGTGACGTTACCAGATTCTCCACCATCCGCGGGGAGGTGATTGGTGGGATCGTGTAGCGTGAATGCGTGATCTCTTCGTCGTGCGAGATCACGATCTCTATGGTGAGAAGAAAGGGATATACGCGGGTGATTAGATAGGATCAAGGATAGAATTGACTTAAGAATGCGTTGCGCGGTATTTTAAAGCAGATGAGGTGTGGGATAGGGGGGAGACACGAAAGCTGTGGGTAGCCCGTTGTGCCGCTGTGGCTTTGGGCAAACCGACCGATTTAGTGAGGGCAAAGCTAATGGTATTTTTTGCATTCTTCTATTAAATGTTGCGGTAAAGTTTTGCCACCCTTCCAGAGAAAATTACCAAGAGCCTTATAATTTATATTTTTTGTGTTAATAACTCTTAATAATATATGTAAAGATTAATAATGAAATATACTCTCCTCGTTTCACATTATAAGTCAATTTGACTCTTCTAAATACTCTCTTCTTTTTAAATTATAATTCGCTTTGACTCTTTTTGGTACATCAATTTTGCAATGTATCTAGATGTAATATATGTCTGAATTACATAGCAAAATTTGTATACCAAAAAAGTCAAAGTGACTTATAATATGACGAGTTATAATTTGGAATGGAGGGAGTATATAACTTTTGTGAGATACTTTCTCCATTTTAAATTCTAAGCTGTTTTGGCTGAGTAGGAAAAATAGACACGGGCCAAAACAAGCATGACCAGAGTGGAAGACACAGGTGGATCGACCAACCTCGTAGCACTGTTTGTGTTATACAGGAGGCTTCGCTCATCATTTCATCACGTGGAATGTGGCGCCAGATTAGCCTGCCTACCGAGAGAAACATAAGTATAAAATTCCTTGTGACGATACCATTTTGCTTATGAAACCCATGACTCCATCAGAAATTGAATTCTTCCACGATTCTGAACGTGAATGATTTGTTCTTAAACCCCGGCCGGGCAAGACGGCACGGTATACGTTTGTTATCTGGAAGCTCGCTTATGGGGAAAAAACCATTGTTTTCCTAATTTAATTTATTTTTCAGAGCAGTGGCGGATCTAGGATCAAAATCTAGGGGGGCTTAAGTTCACAGGGGGACAAAAGCATCAAGCTCAGCTCAACGCTCCAGCATCGTCTTCAACCTTAGCTCAACCCTCAAGCTTCTCATTTCCATTATCCAATGGCAGAAAAATTTAGGAGGGGCTGAGGGGGGCTCCACAGGCTCAGCCATGGTAGGGGGGGGGGGGGGGGGGGGCTTAAGCCCTCCCAGCCCCCCTGGCAGATCCACCCTTGTTTCAGAGTGTCTTTTCTTCAGTAGTTCATTTTCTCCTTTTCGAGATGGACTTTGATGTACCGAGTATGAAGCCAGACGACGTGCTTTGGTTGTGTCGGTGCAAAAAGTGACCAACAAGTAAATATTTGTCGTTTTGCCCTACGTTATGATCGGATGTGGCCTAGCACTCAATGACATAGGGTTGTGCGCTTGGTACATTTTGGAAACACTGAGAGGAAAAGAAGGATTCGGCAGAGCAATGTTCCTCACTGAGCGGGCGTCCTCGGCCGGTCGTTCCCAGTTGGCTCCGACCGCGCCGGTCGGAGAAGAGCCGTAAGCAGAGGTTCGGTGTATTCCCGGTCGGAGAAGCGGGTCGAAGTCGGAAGCGAGCGTCGTCCCCTCCTTGGCTAGGCCTTCTGGTCGGAGAGGCGGGTCGGAGTCGGAAACGAGCGTCGTCCCCTCCTTGGCTAGACCTTCCGATCGGAGAAGCGGGTCGGAGTCGAACGCGAGCGTCGTCCCTCTCCTTGGCCCGGCCTTTCGGTCGGAGATTGGATCACTCTTTCGGCCTGTCGTTAGGTATCTAGGCCGGCCCAGGAGTTACGCATCGTTTGTAATACCGTCTGCTGGGCCGAGCTTTTGCTGGGAAGCAGGCTTATTAGGGACCCTGGGTTTATGAACCCAACAGGTTGTCTTCAATAGGAGACTCATTAGGAGACCTAAACTTAAAATGGGTCTCCAACAGAATACCTATAGCCTCAAACAGTACTTATATGGAAGACCTATTTTAGTTGTCAGGAGAGGTATAACCTAAATTTGAGTATCCTCTCTCGTGAAGACTCATTTGCAGAAATGATTTTCTTTTGGGTCTTGTTGTTGGAGAAGATCAAACTAGGCCTCGAATCATTTGCCTATAGCGTTACCTAAACATGAAATAAGTCTGATATTTTGGATAACTGTTGTTGTTGAAGACAGTCTTACAGCTGAAAGCTCGCTGTGGGTCATAATGAACCTTTCAGTTCACCCACAGTGTAAGAACGGACCATGGAGTATAGCTAAGAGCAAGACTAATAATACAGCCGACTTGCTGGCTGTAAGGTTTCTTGTAGCCCACTCATATAGTAGTTGGCTCTTTACAGTTAATACATAGCCCACTTGTCTCTCTCACAGACTTTCTTGCTTTTTGTGCCCAAACCGGCTGTAAGCTTACAGCCCGCTTCTTCTCTCTTTTCCCCTCTCTCCTCCACCTCAGTATTTAGTCGGCTTACAGCCTGCTATTATACTTGCTCTAATGGATGGTGAGTTATAAAATCTGTACTACGTAATACCACGTAGCTTATTTAATGATGTCCAATCTCGCGTAAGCGATTAGTCAAAGCATGGATACGCATACGCATGCATTCTTTAAACATCCTAGGCCATGTTTAGTTGCCCACGGAATTGGCGCCGCCGGATCCCCTGTAGACACTGTAGAGCACTGTAGCATTTCGTTTATATTTGATAATAATTGTTCAATCGTTGACTAATTAGGCTCAAAACGTTCGTCTCGCAAAGTACAACCAAACTATGCAATTAGTTTTTGATTTCGTCAACATTTAGTACTTCATGCATGTACCGTAAATTTGATGTGACGGAAAATCTTCTTTTTACATAGTGCCAAAGTTTGAATTTAGGGTGAACTAAACATGGCCCTATCCACACGACCACACTCTACCTTGCTAACAAAAAAATTATCTACTCTTTCCTGCTGCCGTTTTCCAAACAAAAGTCACTCTACTTGGTCGTAACTCGTAAGTAATCAATCTTAAAATTTGACCAAATTAAAAAAAATATTAATATTCATGATACTTAAAAGTAGCAATATATTTTCCTACTATACCGACTTATTGTCATAAGTACTCTTACAATTCTTTGCAAACGAAATTAAATTTAATTTAAAATGATTTAACTTAAGACAAAAAATAGAGTGTTTTTCGTTTGGTTTTTATGACGAAGGAAGTTTCTAAAATATAAGGTATCCAAAGGTTTAAAATTTGTCCTCGATTATAAGAAATTCCAAGTGAATTAATCTTTCAACTAAATTTAAAAAGACAACATTTACATGCATATCTACCATTGATTTCTATTACTTATCAAAATATGGTAACCAGAAATAGTTATATGTCATTAGGATATCTCGTATTTCACAATAGAGGAGTACTTATCTGTCAATGTATTTTTCTATCTACTATTTACTTCCACTGCTAAAAAAAATAGATGAGACTTTAGGATGGTCGCCCAAAGACACAGCTTTAACTAGTTCCTTTTGTTAGAAAATGTTTTTGAAATAAATCAAGAATATAGTTTTGAGAAGCCACATTTTGAGATAAATAACATTATCAAAATTCCAAATTCAACGCATAAAAATGCAATGTGAGTAGAGTTTAAGGGTTGACTTAAAATAACTCAAATGGTCATTCAATGAACATTACTAGGTAGTGTTTTTTTTTTTCCTTTTTCTTATCTTCCCTGCCAAAAATTGAATATTCTAGCTCTAACTGGGCCTTCCTTCTCTTGGAAGAGCCTTTCCTTCTTCCGTTGGAAGAGTTCTCTGACTGTATTAAATGTCAGTTTTGCCCCTCACTAACTGAAGACGCGACCGTGACCGCGAGAAAGTTCCAAAAATACCTAGCCTAGCGCTCCGACGCGTCTGCCCCGAACACCGATAAAAATCTCGACAGCAACGTCTCGTTAATTAGGCCTTGTTTAGTTTAGCCCTTGTTTAGTTCGCGAAATTTGAAATTTGGGGCCACTGTAGCACCTTCGTTTTTATTTGGTAAATAGTATCCAAACATTGACTAATTAGGCTTAAAACGTTCATAACATGATTATATTCCGCTGTTATAAACAATAAATATTATACTCTGATGTTGCATGGAAAGTGATGTAAGAAATGGCTAAAATGTTGTAAGCTTTATTCTCCCATTTATGACCCTATTGAAAAATGTGAATTTTTGGGTTCTCCCATGGGGTGTGCTCGACAGAACTGCCTAATGTAGCTCACCTTCGGGATGCTTAGTGTCTAGTGGAAGACAAACATCTCCGTAAGTATGTTATTTCGGGCGGTTCTGCCACAGTCGCCCTCGTCATCGACGATAGACATGGGCGTGGGGCTCAACGGCGTGTCCTTGGATAGCTAATGCCTCTGGACGCCCAGTTGTCGCTGGTGTCCTCGCCCTCGCAGTCGCCAAGGAGGAGATGATCTATGCGTGGACCGTGGAGTGGCTGGAGAAGAGTAGCTACGGCCGAGACACCTCGTCGGAGGAGCCACACCGCGTGTGCCCTGCCGGAGAAGACGAGATGTGTCTTCACAGAAGGTCTCTATCTCTAGCTGCCACACATCTATTTGCTATCAGTGCATCACCCTTCCCTATTTGCTTCATCTTGATGAGTTACCTTCTTTTACCATCGACACATCACTAATTTTGGTACATGCCTAGGCCCTGGCTCCGTCGGGGAGTTTATGGCCTAATTTGGAAACAAAGGGAGGTAAAACCTGGGGTGAAATGTCGCCATAGAGAACTAAATGGCTTATTCAAATGACATTCTCATGAATTACTCAGCCTATAAAAAGTCTGAGATACTAAGAGGATTTGAGTTTCCAAACTAACTCTATGAGGTTGATCACCACCCACCACCCCTCTCTACTTTGGTTCCACACCATGCCCAATATAATTCGCTTTGCTCCTAACTCGTTGGCCGCGAATATCTCCCTTCTCAACTCCAATGACACAACCGTTGTTGGGTCATCAATTGTCGGTTGTCACTCTCCACTACCATAACTATTAACTTGTCCATAGTAATTCTATCACCATATTTGGATTACATAATCGGGGATCATTCTCCAAACACCCCCTCCCTCCAATGACATTGCTATTTGCTATTCTTGCCACCCTAGTTTCATCAGAGAAGAAGATGATCTACATAGATAAAGGCGATGGGCCTCGCATCTCGAGGTGGTCCTGCTGCTGAGTGTGCAGTGTTCATCACTCAAATCGATTCACCGTAGTCTCAAGGGATCGCTAGAGAACAGGCAAACTGCAACAAACTGAACCATGTTTGTCCCAGGTCCTTTTTCTTTTGTTTCCGTCTACTCTCGAAAGGGACTTCGAAAACGAAAACAACAAAAGCATATAAAACAAAATGCTGTTGGAAACGGGGGAAATGAGCTTTAGGAGAAGAAGCTTTCACTAAACATGGGGACTCATTTCCAGCCGTCGAAGAATACGACAATCGCTTCAGAAAAGAAGGACGATTCTCAGCCGTTGAAATGAGGGAGAAGGATACAAACTGATAAAACGACAAATGAACCACGCGCCCCCACGGCCCACAGGGCCATCAGGCGCTGACGTGGGCCCACCGACCAGTGCCACAACACGTGCACTGGCCACCGTCGCACGGAGCCACGAACACACTTCACGCACTTTACAGCGGCGGTGGCACGGTAACGGAGAGGAGAGGAGAGGAGAGGAGAGTGTGAGGATAGAGATTTTATCGTCATCACTCGTCGCATCGCACGCATCACGCAAACACTCCACTCCACTGCACGCGCAGCAATGGCGACGACCGCCTCGCCGCCGCTGCAGCTCGCCACCGCCTCCCGCCCGCACGCCTCCTCCTCCGGCGGTGGCGGCGTGGGCGGGGTTCTCCTCGCGGGCGGTTCCGGAGGTGGGGTCGCGCCGGGTCGGGGTCGAGGGGGGATGCAGCGGCGGGTCTCGGCGCGCAGCGTGGCGAGCGATCGGGACGTGCAGGGCTCCGTCTCGCCCGCGGAAGGTACGTGGCTGCGTCCCCCTGCTGGTCCCGGCGCCTTGGGTGAAGTTTGGGTAGCAATGCGGTTCGAAACGCTGTTGAATGATGCCATGCGGGTGTGTGATCCTTGTGCCGTGCGGTGCGTGCGCTGGTGGGCTCCGTGTTGCGGAAGCGGAACGCTCGTGAATTGCCGACAAAAATACCGCCGAATACGTATGAATACGTACGGACACAGCCGGCGCTCAGCTATAGACGTATACGAAGGCCCATACTTCATCACGCCTGCCACTGACACGCGGGCTCCACATGTCATCTTCTTCTTCCTCCCCTCCCCATCCCGACGCGGCCACGGCCACGGCCAGCAGCAGCAGCAGCAGCACGCTGCGGGCGAGCAGCAGCACGTCGGTCAGGCGGCGAGCTCCGCGCTGGCCGCGTCCTCGGCGCGCCGCCCGGGCGGTGAGCTCCGCACCGGCCGCGTCTTGCTGCTCGGCTGTGGCGCTCCCGTCGCCGGCTGCTCGCCCGCGGCGCGCGGAGTCACGACAGCGCCTCGTCGGTCAGGCCGCGAGCCCGCAGCCGCCGCCGCCGGCAGCGCCCGCGGTGGCCGTGTCGGGATGGAGAGAGAGAGCGGAGAGATGAGGAGAGGAAGAAGAAGATGACATGTGGGACCCACGTGTCTTTGACAGGGAGATGAAGTATGCGTCTTCGTATACGCCTGCAGCTAGTCTCAGGCTGTATTCATACGTATTCAGTGACATTTTTGTGCAAACGAATAATTGTAATGGCATGCTTCAAAATAGGTGAATAGTAATGACGTTTCTCCAAACATCGAAAATTATAATGACATGAATCCAATTAACCCT
Organism: Miscanthus floridulus; assembly: GCF_019320115.1. Classification (NCBI taxonomy): domain Eukaryota; kingdom Viridiplantae; phylum Streptophyta; class Magnoliopsida; order Poales; family Poaceae; genus Miscanthus; species Miscanthus floridulus. The sequence continues at coordinate 22,258 of NW_027096600.1, read as the reverse complement.
TTTTTTAATGGGTTTGCTGAATTTGCAAATAAACTTAAAAATGTTTTTCTCAGAATTCAGTAAAACTGGGGCTTTTCTAACGGCCTTGCACTGAACAGTCCCACACCATGTGTATAATGCAAGTTCGAAGAATTATTTATGTGGTGAATTGAGAACTCTAATTTGTTTGTGGAATTGTGGAATATGGTAACTAGCAGAGTTGTATCCATATATTTAGGCCATTAGGCTTCCTTTCTTCTGAAGGTATTTGAGACACTGATGTGATTCTAGGACTAGTGAATCAGACCATAAGAAAAGGATCAACCAGGTTGGTGCAGAATATTCTGTGATACTTCGTAGATATACCTAGCTGGCGTAGCTGCAAATAAGCACGAAAGACCTTGCCCTTAAATTTCAACTATACATATATTGTTGCAGGTAATAGGATAATGTATGCGCCATATGCAGGTGGCTCTGCAATGATTTTCACTGCAATTACAACTGCTTCGATGGCCTTTCCTTTAGTTGAGAATGTAAATTACATACCATGTAGGTAAAAATTTAAGATCCTAAAATTATGTCTTGCAATACAGGGCTTCCAAGTGTGCTAAACTCCATCGGCTCATCTGCCATTGCATCAAACATCAAGCACCATGCAGAGTTCACTCCCTTGTTCTCTCCAGAGCACTTATCTCCCTTGAAGGCTTACCATGCAACTGCTAAAAGTGTCCTTGATGCACTGCTGATAAACTGGAATGCGACATATGATTATTACAACAAAATGAATGTAAAACAAGCATATTACCTGTCCATGGAGTTTTTACAGGTGACACAACCTTCTTCTCTAACGTCACTATTCACATTTTGCTAATTGCGTCCTGATGTTAATTGGTACTTGCTGTTTTCTATAATGTAGGGAAGGGCTCTCACAAATGCTATTGGCAATCTAGAGATAACTGGTGAATATGCAGAAGCATTAAAACAACTTGGACAAAACCTAGAGGATGTTGCTAGCCAGGTATGGTTTCTTTAAGAGAGTTGGTTCTTCGTACCAAAACTTTGCCACACACTTTCATCATTCCAGATACCTAAGAAAAAAAAATTTATGATCAAATCCCATTTTCTATCATTTAGTTTGTGTTGTTCATGTAACTTTCGCCACGGGTTAATCTATGAAATTTTGGCTATAAAACTTTATGATGCCTAAACTGCTCTGAAGTTAGAAATCCTAAGGTTTGGATGATGCTGTACTTGTTATGAAACAGGAACCAGATGCTGCCCTGGGCAATGGTGGTTTAGGCCGCTTGGCTTCTTGTTTTTTGGATTCTTTGGCAACATTAAATTATCCAGCATGGGGATATGGACTTCGCTACAAATATGGCCTCTTTAAGCAGATCATAACAAAGGATGGTCAGGAGGAGATTGCTGAGAATTGGCTTGAGGTACCAAGATGCCTTCTTATTTTGCTACCAGGCAAGTAGGCAACTATTAACAATATGCCTGTTATCTTCTTATGCCAATCATGCTTGCATTTAAATTTTCCAGATGGGGTATCCTTGGGAGGTTGTAAGAAATGATATCTCTTATCCTGTGAAATTCTTTGGTAAAGTGATCGAAGGCACTGATGGTAGGAAGCACTGGATTGGAGGAGAAAATATCAAGGCCGTGGCACATGATGTCCCTATTCCTGGCTACAAAACTAGAACTACTAATAATCTACGTCTTTGGTCAACAACAGTACCAGCACAAGATTTCGACTTGGGAGCTTTTAATTCTGGAGATCATACCAAGGCATATGAAGCTCATCTAAACGCTGAAAAGGTCTAAGACTGAATCTGTCAGTATTGCTCATCTGCATAAATCCAAAACACCTGGAAAGATATGATTCCTGATTCCAGTAATTGATAACCTATGTTTTCTGTCTTTATACTTGGGTTATTAGACTTGTCCTTGCATCTCTGGTAACTTTTGTATAATATTTTTAGTTTATAATTCATATGTTGTGGTAATATACACAGTTGTGACATGATAGGACTTACAACAGGAGTTATTATTCCTAAATTATGTCTGATTTACTGCTTTTCTTATCATGCTAGATATGCCACATATTGTATCCAGGGGATGAATCACTAGAGGGGAAAGTTCTCCGCTTGAAGCAACAGTATACATTATGTTCAGCCTCACTACAGGACATCATTGCTCGTTTTGAGAGTAGAGCTGGTGAGTCTCTCAACTGGGAGGACTTCCCCTCCAAAGTTGCAGTGCAGATGAATGACACTCATCCAACACTATGCATTCCCGAGTTAATGAGAATACTGATGGATGTTAAGGGATTAAGCTGGAGTGAGGCATGGAGTATTACAGAAAGGTATTTGCTGTGCCGAAACATCTACCTTGAAGTGTAATTAAGATCATAATATAATTTGTGCAATGTTCTTTCTGTTATAATTAACTTATTATTTTATTTCCTCATTTGTCATCCAATCCATGCTAATTTCCTAACCATTTCCAGAACCGTGGCATACACTAACCATACCGTGCTTCCTGAAGCTCTAGAGAAGTGGAGCTTGGACATAATGCAGAAACTTTTACCTCGACATGTTGAGATCATAGAAACAATTGATGAAGAGGTATTAAATGTGCAGAAAGTGCTTATGCAATGTATTTCTTGCTCTATGAGTTGACGTACATTTTTCTCTATCCTTGATTGAAGCAGCAGATGAACATCATAGTCTCAAAGTATGGAACAACAGATACTGAACTTTTAAAAAAGAAGTTGAAAGAAATGAGGATTCTGGATAATGTTGACCTTCCAGCTTCTATTTCCCAACTATTTGTTAAACCTAAAGAAAAGAAGGAATCTCCTGCCAAGTCGAAGCAAAAATTACTTGTTAAATCTTTGGAGACTATTGCTGAGGTTGAGGAAAAAACTGAGTTGGAAGAAGAGGAGGCAGAAGTTCTATCTGAGATAGAGGAGGAAAAACTTGAATCTGAAGAAGTAGAGGCAGAAGAAGAAAGTTCTGATGATGAGTTAGATCCATTTGTAAAGTCTGATCCTAAGTTACCAAGAGTTGTCCGAATGGCCAACCTCTGTGTTGTTGGTGGACATTCAGTAAATGGTGTAGCTGAAATTCACAGTGAAATTGTGAAACAGGATGTGTTCAACAGCTTTTATGAGGCATTAATACGAGAATCTGAATCTTATGTCTCTATTGTTCTTATAATGATTTGGGCAAATGTCATTCATCATCTGCTCTGTTTCTTTGGCAGATGTGGCCAACTAAATTCCAGAATAAAACAAATGGAGTGACTCCCAGGCGTTGGATCCGGTTTTGTAATCCTGAATTAAGTGCATTAATTTCAAAGTGGATTGGTTCTGACGACTGGGTGCTTAATACAGACAAACTTGCAGAACTGAAGAAGGTATTTCCCTTCTGGTAGTTTTTTTTTCAGTTTGTTACTAACATACATTTTACTCTTTAAGTTTTATTGTTACATATGCTTTATTTTTATACTAACATCAGTTCATCATGTAACAGTTTGCCGATAATGAAGATCTGCATTCAGAGTGGCGCGCTGCTAAAAAGGCTAACAAAATGAAGGTCGTCTCTCTTATAAGGGAGAAGACAGGATATATTGTCAGTCCAGATGCAATGTTTGATGTGCAGGTATATTTTGTAACAGAACATCACTACATCAGGGCAGTGGTTGAAGACTGAATTTGCAATGAAAAATAGCTAGTTCCTTATAGGTTTGCTCATTCTTATCAGAAAACATATGCCATTTGTTGATGGACTTAGGATTTCTCATCTGGATCCCTTAGGTGAAAAGGATACATGAATATAAGCGGCAACTGCTAAATATCCTTGGAATTGTCTACCGCTACAAGAAGATGAAAGAAATGAGCGCAGAAGAAAGAGTAAAGAGCTTTGTTCCAAGGGTATGCATATTCGGTGGGAAAGCATTTGCCACATATATACAAGCAAAAAGGATTGTTAAATTTATTACAGATGTCGCAGCTACCGTAAACCATGATTCAGACATTGGAGATCTGTTGAAGGTAATTTCATCTCTTCTTAATACCGCTTTCCATATTTAATTTCCATCATCTGGTAAGCGGTAACGGCAATATGGCTTCAGCTAATTATCTTGCTGCTACCAAAAAGTAACACCTATTGTTATGTTCATGCTTGTAAAGCTCTTGAATTGTACACACTCCCTCAATCAGACAACCAATGATCATAGGGTTGACTATTAAAACTTCTGAGGATTTTTTGTTTGTTGTCCAGGTCGTATTTGTTCCAGACTATAATGTTAGTGTTGCCGAGGCGCTCATTCCTGCCAGTGAATTGTCACAGCATATCAGGTAACAATGTAGCTGCCACTGTTTTTTTTTGTCTCGATAGGATATTTGCTTTTGTTAACGTCGTATTATCTGTTCAGTACTGCTGGAATGGAAGCTAGTGGGACCAGTAACATGAAGTTTGCAATGAATGGTTGCATTCTTATTGGAACTTTAGATGGTGCGAATGTGGAAATCAGAGAGGAGGTTGGAGAGGAAAACTTTTTCCTTTTTGGTGCAGAGGCACATGAAATTGCTGGTTTGCGGAAAGAGAGAGCTCAGGGAAAGGTATTTCACTTGTTTGTATAATCTTATCGCTGTTGCTTTTTGTCAAGCTAGTAAAGATCTGTCTATGTGCGCCCACAAGCCCCACATAGTGCATCAGTCAGATTTATAATCTTGTCACTTTGTTCTCCACTTGTAGTTTGTGCCTGACCCAAGATTTGAGGAGGTTAAGGAATTTGTCCGCAGTGGTGTCTTTGGGACTTACAACTATGATGAATTGATGGGTTCTTTGGAAGGAAATGAAGGTTACGGGCGTGCAGATTATTTCCTTGTTGGCAAGGATTTCCCCAGTTATATCGAATGCCAAGAAAAAGTTGATAAAGCGTACCGAGATCAGAAAGTACGTTCTCTTACTGTTGCTGTTTATTTTCTGGATTCCCTGCACATGATGATTATGCAGACTTCTTATATTCTGATGACTCATACGTATTGTATAATTATAGCGTCTCCTCACTAAATCATAGGAGCACTCGAAGAACACTGCTGCACGTTATGCTGTATTGCTAATAAGCCTACACTTAGAGCAAGCTTTCATGAACTAGCTAGACCATTGCTCCATAATGTCTTAGTATAGATTCCAAGAGTAGCTCAAGGAAACAATTAGAACTGTAAATGACCTAATGATTTCTCATGCTAGTAACCAGTGTACCTTAGGATTCTGCAAAAAAATTTCCTGGATAATTAAAAAACAGTGCCCGCCAGGCCCTCCTTTCTGCATTTTTTTTCTGGACAATTAAAAAAACTGTGCTTTGCCAGGCCCTCGTTTTCTGCATTGTTTGTTCTTCTTGACAATGTTTCTGAAGAGTGATCAGAGTATCGATTCTACATATTTTGCTTTCGGTACTTGGGATGTCTCCAGGTGGCTTGTCATTTACATTTAGCTATGTCAAGTGCAGTAACTATGTTTTTATGTCGTTGCCCATCAGTGGATATTTCTTGTCATTTCTTTCTACTCATATATTTAACTTGCAGTTATGGACGAGGATGTCTATCCTCAACACAGCTGGCTCATCCAAGTTCAGCAGCGATAGGACGATTCATGAGTATGCCAAGGATATCTGGGATATCAGCCCTGTCATCCTTCCCTAGGCAGGTGGATATCAGGTTCTTTTACCTACATTTCTGTCAACCCTTAGGATGAAGGAACAATTGGTGACAACATGAACTTGCCTCAGCCCCTTAGCAGGAAGCGCTGGTCACCTCAGTTTTGTGTAGACAAAATCAGGCAAGATGAGGTAGGCGTGGATAAATGATGAGACTATACATTAATACATGGTATATAGTCCCATCTGTTGTAATATTCGCAGCGCTGTTCAGTACCTTGCCTTTCGAATCTGGTTTTTGGTGTGTGTATCCGCTAATAAAGGCTGAGGCAGGATTGCAGGAACACCATGGCTCGCTGGTGATCTGGTGACGTGCAGTGTAGTCCATTGCCTCCTGGAGCTTCCTGGGTTCTGTATTCTAATGGTCTTTCGTAACGAAAAGGGCGGGAAAGTACGGGGGCCGCTAGTGCTATTGTGACGTTACCAGATTCTCCACCATCCGCGGGGAGGTGATTGGTGGGATCGTGTAGCGTGAATGCGTGATCTCTTCGTCGTGCGAGATCACGATCTCTATGGTGAGACGAAAGGGATATACGCGGGTGATTAGATAGGATCAAGGATAGAATTGACTTAAGAATGCGTTGCGCGGTATTTTAAAGCAGATGAGGTGTGGGATAGGGGGGAGACACGAAAGCTGTGGGTAGCCCGTTGTGCCGCTGTGGCTTTGGGCCACCGACCGATTTAGTAAGCGCAAAGCTAATGGTATTTTTTTTCATTCTTCTATTAAATGTTGCGGTAAAGTTTTGCCACCCTTCCAGAGAAAATTACCAAGAGCCTTATAATTTATATATTTTTTGTGTTAATAACTCTTAATAATATATGTAAAGATTAATAATGAAATATACTCTCCTCGTTTCACGTGATAAGTCAATTTGACTTTTCTAAATACTTTCTTCTTTTTAAATTATAATTCGCTTTCACTCTTTTTGGTACATCAATTTTGCAATGTATCTAGATGAGCAATGTATCTAGATGTAATATATGTCTGAATTACATAGCAAAATTTATATAAAAAAAAGTCAAAGCGACTTATAATATAGCGAGTTATAATTTGGAATGGAGGGAGTATACAACTTTTGTGAGATACTTTCTCCATTTTAAATTCTAAGTTGTTTTGGCTGAGTAGGAAAAATAGACACGGGCCAAAACAAGCATGACCAGAGTGGAAGACACAGGTGGATCGACCAACCTCGTAGCACTGTTTGTGTTATACAGGAGGCTTCGCTCATCATTTCATCACGTGGAATGTGGCGCCAGATTAGCCTGCCTACCGAGAGAAACATAAGTATAAAATTCCTTGTGACGATACCATTTTGCTTATGAAACCCATGACTCCATCAGAAATTGAATTCTTCCACGATTCTGAACGTGAATGATTTGTTCTTAAACCCCGGCCGGGCAAGACGGCACGGTATACGTTTGTTATCTGGAAGCTCGCTTATGGGGAAAAAACCATTGTTTTCCTAATTTAATTTATTTTCCAGAGCAGTGGCGGATCTAGGATGAAAATCTAGGGGGGCTTAAGTTCACAGGGGGACAAAAGCATCAAGCTCAGCTCAACGCTCCAGCATCGTCTTCAACCTTAGCTCAACCCTCAAGCTTCTCATTTCCATCTTCCAATGGCAGAAAAATTTAGGAGGGGCTGAGGGGGGCTCCACAGGCTCAGCCATGGTAGGGGGGGGGGGGGGCTTAAGCCCTCCCAGCCCCCCTGGCAGATCCGCCCTTGTTTCAGAGTGTCTTTTCTCCAGTAGTTCATTTTCTCCTTTTCGAGATGGACTTTGATGTACCGAGTATGAAGCCAGACGACGTGCTTTGGTTGTGTCGGTGCAAAAAATGACCAACAAGTAAATATTTATCGTTTTGCCCTACGTTATGATCGGATGTGGCCTAGCACTCAATGACATAGGGTTTATACTGGTTCAGGCAACGTGCCCTACGTCCAGTTTGAGTCGGTCGGTGACTTTATTCCTGAGCCCAGGTGCTCGAAGTTTGCTGTGGGGTTACAAACGAGTAGGAATAAGATGTGGGTGTTAGAGGTCCGGTCGGACTCTGGACCGAAGGGCCAAGAGTGACGGAAGCTCCTACGTACGCTAAGTATTCGAACATATGCTCTGTGTAGTTTTAGAGCTCTAGAGCCGTGGGGCTGTTCGAGCTCTCAGAATGTCTAAAGCTAGCAGAGACAGAGTTGGAATGATCCGTCCGTTTTTAGAAGAGAGTGCATCATCTTTTATAGATGAAGGGGACGACCTTACAAGTTCGAGAGAGAGAGAGAGTGTGTGCCCTACTCTTGTTGCCCACGCCGTTGGGTACAAGACAGTTTGTCGGCGCTCACAATACTGTTGACGCCCAGATGCATGTGGTAGGCTCCATCGCGTTCTTCTGGTATGGCAAATGTCGGCGCCTACCATACTGTAGGATAAATGTCGGCGCCTACAACACTGTTTATGTTCTGACATGTCTGGAAGCCTGCAAAGTATCCTTCTGGCATGGCCTGACAGTACTGTCCTGCAGGTGTGCAAGGTACGGTCCTCGGTATTACGGTTGACTTGAGCGCCTTATCTTATCTGCTCCGCCTGATTTCTTGGGTCCTCACTGAGCGGGCGTCCTCGGCCGGTCGTTCCCAGTTGGCTCCGACCGCGCCGGTCGGAGAAGAGCCGTAAGCAGAGGTTCGGTGTATTCCCGGTCGGAGAAGCGGGTCGAAGTCGGAAGCGAGCGTCGTCCCCTCCTTGGCTAGGCCTTCTAGTCGGAGAGGCGGGTCGGAGTCGGAAACGAGCGTCGTCCCCTCCTTGGCCAGACATTCCGATCGGAGAAGCGGGTCGGAGTCGAACGCGAGCATCGTCCCTCTCCTTGGCCCGGCCTTTCGGTCGGAGACTGGATCATTCTTTCGGCCTGTCGTTAGGTATCTAGGCCGGCTCAGGAGTTACGCATCGTTTGTAATACCGTCTGCTGGGCCGAGCTTTTGCTGCGAAGCAGGCTTATTAGGGACCCCGGGTTTATGAACCCAACAGGTTGTCTTCAATAGGAGACTCATTAGGAGACCTAAACTTAAAATGGGTCTCCAACAGAATACCTATAGCCTCAAACAGTACTTATATGAAAGACCCATTTTAGTTGTCAGGAGAGGTATAACCTAAATTTGAGTATCCTCTCTCATGAAGACTCATTTGCAGAAATGATTTTCTTTTGCGTCTTGTTGTTGGAGAAGATCAAACTAGGTCTCGAATCATTTGCCTATAGCGTTACCTAAACATGAAATAAGTCTGGTATTTTGGATAACTGTTGTTGTTGAAGACAGTCTTACAGCTGAAAGCTCGCTGTGGGCCATAATGAACCTTTCAGTTCACCCACAGTGTAAGAACGGACCATGGAGTATAGCTAAGAGCAAGACTAATAATACAGCCGTCTTGCTGGCTGTAAGGTTTTTGTAGCCCACTCATATAGTAGTTGGCTCTTTACAGTTAATACATAGCCCACTTGTCTCTCTCACAGACTTTCTTGCTTTTTGTGCCCAAACCGGCTGTAAGCTTACAGCCCGCTTCTTCTCTCTCTTCCCCTCTCTCCTCCACCTCAGCATTTAGTCGGCTTATAGCCTGCTATTATACTTGCTCTAATGGATGGTGAGTTATTAAATCTGTACTACGTAATACCACGTAGCTTATTTAATGATGTCCAATCTCGCGTAAGCGATTAGTCAAAGCATGGATACGCATACGCATGCATTCTTTAGCCCTTGTTTAGTTCTACCCCAACTTCCAAAAAGTTGCTACAGTACCTGTCACATCGAATGTTTGCGGCCCGTGCATGGAGCATTAAATGTAGACGAAAAGAAAAACTAATTGCACAGTTTGGTGGGAAATTGCGAGACGAACGTTTTGAGCCTAATTAGTCCATGTTTGAACACTATTTGCCAAATAAAAACAAACGTGCTACAGTAGTCCCAAAATCCAAATTCCTGGAACTAAACAAACATCCTAGGCCATGTTTAGTTGCCCACGGAATTGGCGCCGCCGGATCCCCTGTAGACACTGTAGAGCACTGTAGCATTTCGTTTATATTTGATAATAATTGTTCAATCGTTGACTAATTAGGCTCAAAACGTTCGTCTCGCAAAGTACAACCAAACTATGTAATTAGTTTTTGATTTCGTCAACATTTAGTACTCCATGCATGTACCGTAAGTTTGATGTGACGGAAAATCTTCTTTTTACATAGTGCCAAAGTTTAGATTTAGGGGTGAACTAAACATGGCCCTATCCACACGACCACACTCTACCTTGCTAACAAAAAAATTATCTACTCTTTCCTGCTGCCGTTTTCCAAACAAAAGTCACTCTACTTGGTCGTAACTCGTAAGTAATCAATCTTAAAATTTGACCAAATTAAAAAAAATATTAATATTCATGATACTTAGAAGTAGCAATATATTTTCCTACTATACCGACTTATTGTCATAAGTACTCTTACAATTCTTTGCAAACGAAATTAAATTAAATTTAAAATGATTTAACTTAAGACAAAAAATAGAGTGTTTTCGTTTGGTTTTTATGACGAAGGAAGTTTCTAAAATATAAGGTATCCAAAGGTTTAAAATTTGTCCTCGATTATAAGAAATTCCAAGTGAATTAATCTTTCAACTAAATTTAAAAAGACAACATTTACATGCATATCTACCATTGATTTCTATTACTTATCAAAATATGGTAACCAGAAATAGTTATATGTCATTAGGATATCTCGTATTTCACAATAGAGGAGTACTTATCTGTCAATGTATTTTTCTATCTACTATTTACTTCCACTGCTAAAAAAAATAGATGAGACTTTAGGATGGTCGCCCAAAGACACAGCTTTAACTAGTTCCTTTTGTTAGAAAATGTTTTTGAAATAAATCAAGAATATAGTTTTGAGAAGCCACATTTTGAGATAAATAACATTATCAAAATTCCAAATTCAACGCATAAAAATGCAATGTGAGTAGAGTTTAAGGGTTGACTTAAAATAACTCAAATGGTCATTCAATGAACATTACTAGGTAGTGTTTTTTTTTCCTTTTTCTTATCTTCCCTGCCAAAAATTGAATATTCTAGGGCCCTGTTTAGATCCCACCAAAAAATAAAAAAATTTTCAAGATTTCCCGTCACATCAAATCTTACGGCACATGCATGGAGCATTAAATGTAGGTAAAAAGAATAACTAATTGCACAGTTTGCCTATAATTAGCGAGACGAATATTTTAAGCCTAAATAGTTCATAATTAGACAATTTTTGTCAAATACAAACGAAAGTGCTACGATAGCCAAAAGCCAAATTTTTTCGGAACTTAACGCGCCCTAGCTCTAACTGGGCCTTCCTTCTCTTGGAAGAGCCTTTCCTTCTTTCGTTGGAAGAGTTCTCTGACTGTATTAAATGTCAGTTTTGCCCCTCACTCACTGAAGACGCGACCGTGACCGCGAGAAAGTTCCAAAAATACCTAGCCTAGCGCTCCGACGCGTCTGCCCCGAGCACCGATAAAAATCTCGACAGCAACGTCTCGTTAATTAATAAATTAATTACGCTACCCCGCGCCCGACCCGAATAAAACAACGCGGCGCGCGGCACCACACTAAAAATCCACCACTCCCCAGTCCCCAGCAGCAGCACCACGCCGCTACAAAGGCAGGAGAGCACAAGCAAAGCGCAAACCCTCGCTCAGGCCGGGCGGCCGGCCTCTAGCGAGCTTGCTATCCAAGCCAGTGACAAAGAGTACTCGCTCGATCGCGCCGCCGCAGCTAGCTAGGAAGCAAGCTACAGAGCCAAGAGATCGATCGATCGGATCGCATCGGTGCTAGCTGCCCATGGCCGGCGCCGCCGGCGACAGATCGGAGGACGTCGGCGCCGACTGGCCGTTCGGTGGCGCCGCCGACGCCTTCACGGAGTACTCGTCCGTTTTCGCGGAGCTCGGCTGGCCGGGCGGCCTGCTAGCCGGCGGGGAGCTCCCGGTGCTGGATCTGCCCGAGGCAGCAGCACCGCTGCCGTCGCAGCTGTCCATGGAGCGGTCGGAGGACCCGGCACCCGCTCGGTCGGTCGACGCCGGCGCGTCGTCGAGCTCGAGCTGGGACGGCGACGGCGCCGCACCGGGGAACGACGACGACGATCGGAAGGCGGCGCCGGCCGCCGAGGCAGCGTAAGTGCATGCATGCATAGACGCCGACACTTGGCCGGCGCTTGGCTTGGCTCGCCGGCGAGTGGCAGGGCTGTAATTTCGGAGCACCGCACGAAAGCGAGGCTCCGCGACGCGTTTCTACTGCGTGCACTGTTTAGCTCGCGAATTTTGGAAATTTAGCTCACTTTCATTTTTATTTAGCAATTAGTATTTAATCATAGATTAATTAGGTTTAAAACGTTCGTCTAGTAATTTTCAACTAAACTGTGTAATTAATTTTTTTTCATCTATATTTAATGTTTTATGCATGAATGGTAAGATTGAGTACTTTTTGGGAAATAAACAACCACTCAGATCCGCGATTTGCGTGCGCGGATTGTTCCAAGTTTCACGCGGTTTCCTTTGTTTTTTCCTCGTCTATCTACGCCCCCTTTTTTAATATATACCCCCGTATGCTGCATTTCCGTAGATTATCGTCGGTCGGTATTTTCGTATACTGTTCACGTGTTCGTATGCATATGCACGAGATTATTTAATTTTTTTTTGTTGGGATGCAGTTTGTGCTTGTGCATCTTGGTGTCAAATAGATCCAAACGTACGGTTTCATTTCAAAGTTGCATGTGGTCAAAGCTAATGGATAGAAAGTTGTTCATCGAAGAAAAGGGAAAAGTGTACATACATGATATACATGTATCATGTATGTCTATGTGTCTATGTTCTAGCGGCGATGGATGGGTGGGGTTGTGTGTGTTTCTGCATTCCATGCTCGCTCCCACCTTTTTTCCTCGCTGATCTGCATGCTGCCATCAGCAACGTTGGCGGCGAGCGGCATCCGGTGGGCTGGGCCGGGGTGTGGCCGGCGTGGCCACGTCGTCCGCCGTCCCTGGTCCTGGTCCTGCCATGATCGGCCGACCAATTTCCTTGTCTTACCCTACCTTTGCCATGTTCAGTGCGCATTGAATCTTGCACTCCAGCCTACGCAGCATTAACTGCTTGCAGGCATGGATGGATCGAAACACACTGTTCCTTGTCATAGCTGCTCATAGATCTGCCCACTGTCACTATGAACTGCCGCCAGTACACGACATGCTTATTTATACGTAGGAGTACGCCTACATGCTTAGTATTATACTAGTACATTTTCATTAGCAGATTTAGTACCTTTTTGAAGGAACAAAAAACATGTAAGTCGTATCTGATATAGCTAGTTGTTGGATTTGCGTATGCAGGGGTAGGAAGCCGGCGGCGGCGACGGCGAAGAAGGGGCAGAAGCGGCCGCGGCAGCCGCGGTTCGCGTTCATGACAAAGAGCGAGATCGATCACCTCGAGGACGGCTACAGATGGAGGAAGTATGGCCAGAAAGCTGTCAAGAACAGCCCTTTCCCAAGGTTGATTGCATTGCCAGCTTTATAGATGAACTTGAGTGTGCTACACTGCTAGTACTTTATTAACTACGTCTTGCATTCTCTAGCTAATTTTATGTGCATACATACGTATATACGCAACGGCCCCGTTCGCTTCGCTAAAAAAATAAGCTGAAACACTATTCCGGCTAATTTGTTGGGAGAGTAAAACATTGTTTCAGTTAAAAAACAAGCTGAAAAGTATGGATTATTAGATAAGCGAACAGAGCCAACATGGCTTTACCTTGTTTTTCACTGTTTTCCTCTCTCATCCAAATGCTACTGCATTGTGTTTCAATTCTTCTTTCAACAGGCAAATCACTCATTGTTCATGCTTAATTAAAATGCCCCCCCGCTGTTTGCGGTTTTGCTAGTTCGCTACATACCATGACTTTTAATTTTTACCAAGAATATATGAAGTTAGGAAATCTACATAATACTTTTAACGCATACATGAACATAGGTATTTTTTTGCATCACTGGCATGCGATTAATTATAACTAACACACGAGCGAGTCAAATCAAATTGGGCTAAATTTCTTGAGCAGGAGTTACTACAGATGCACCAACAGCAAATGCACGGTGAAGAAGCGCGTGGAGCGGTCCTCCAACGATCCCTCCGTGGTCATCACCACCTACGAGGGCCAGCACTGCCACCACATTGGTCCATTCCATCGCGGCAGCGGCGGAGGCGGCGGCGGCGCAGCCGCGGCGCGCTACCACAGCGCGGCGGCGGTTGCGCTTGCGGAGCAAATGTCTTCGACGTCGTCGTCGTTCATCCCAGCGCGGCACCTCTACAGCTTGCCGCCGTTGCACCCACAGAGCTCCCTGTCCTCAGAGACCGTCGTCAGCTGGGCGACGACTACGACATCCTTTTCAGCATGTTAACGACGGCGGCGAGCTGCGGCGGGCTAGCTACAGCTCGATGGTGTCCATGGCGCAGTCGCCGTCAACACCATCATCAGTGCCTCCGCCGGCTGCCATTTCAGTTGAGAAGGCGGGGCTACTGGACGATATGGTGCCCCATGGTGTAAGGCATGGAACGCCATGATGATGCCAATATGGTAAGAAACTGAGCTAGAATATGATATCGACTTATGCTGGTTTTTATTTGTAGAGTGATGCGTGGTCGGAGCCTCATATCAAATGATGCTTCCGTATATACTTAAAGTTTCATGTTGTTTTAATTTCTTCATGGCATAGTATATATTTTGGCCAAGATCCTATTTAACTGAAGTGGCATAAATTTGTTTGTTATTATTGTATGCTTTCCTAACTAATATGCTAACCTCAACTTTAATTTGATATTGGACCACTTCATGATTGTTTTTCATACTTTTTTTTTGCATAAACGGACTAGTAGGCTAAGCATCTTTGCAATTTATGTAACCTTTATTTTAATGAAAGTATATGTAGCGAGATACTAAATCTACATTACCAGGTTTACAATAAAATCGATATTCATACCATCAGTAGCTAGGCAGTAATTCCCTGGTGGTTGCATATATATGTATAGCTGGATGCCTAGCTATACCTTATAATTGATTCACGGATAAAATGCACGGTAAGATATAAGCTGTGGAATATTGGTGTGTACGTAGTACGTTGTAGCTAGGAGCAATTGGCACTTCATGCATGGCGCATATATATGAACGTATTCATGTCTGCTAGTGCGCATGTGACTCTGAGGGGACTCAACAATGGATTAGAATCTTTTTGAAGGACATATAATTAAACTGTATGTAGTGCACAAGTACTAGAGTCGTTGGCAGACTAAAGTACAGATCGAGCATATGCATGCATACATACATATGTGATACTCCCAAGTTTAGATTTCTTAGGGAATATATAATTGTATACAAGTTATTTTCTCTACCTTTTTTTAATGTTTCTATTGCATTTCCAATTGCCCTGGCTGTCAGTTCCCTCTCCCAAATGTCCATGGCTGAAAGCTACCAGCACACATACACATGACACATTAGGGGAATGCAAAATGCAGTGCAGACATAAGTAACGCCTTATATATTCCTTTCAACTACTTGGTTGGAATCCTCTACAAAATATATAAACACCCATCGGCGTATAGTATATCAGAAAGGAAAGACGCGTGTGTTTTGCGTTCATACTTGTGCACATGTAGGACCATTTATTTGCTTTTGTTCTTCAGCATATAAAGTGACTTGACTTGACTTGACCTGTGGAGTCGATCTGATCTAACGTAAGGGCTTATTTAGTTCTTCCTCAAAAGTTTACACCATATTCCATTAAATATTTGGACAGATGCATAGAGTATTAAATATAGACTAAAAAATAACTAATTGCACAGATTACGACTACTCTGCGAGATGAATCTTTTAAGCCTAATTAGCCCATGATTTAACAATAAAGTACTACAGTAACCCATGTGCTGGTGACGAATTATTTAGGCTTAATAATTTCGTCTCGCGGTTTACTGATGGATTCTGTAATTTGTTTTTTTATTAATATCCGAACACCCCATGCGACATCTCTATGTGATACCCGATGTGACACCCCAAAACTTTACACCCAGAAACTAAAGGCCTAGCTCACTTACATTTTTCAGACGTATCTATCTGAAGTCACCTCTCGGAGGTCGTCGGCACTACCAGCTGGAAGGCAGAGATCAAGTGATCAACCAGCTAGCTAGGGTTTTCTCCTGCTGGATTCATCAATAGTTAAATTTATCTATTACGATAATGCATGTGGATTATCGATCTTATAGCTAGAGAATATGTATATATACTCAGCTCATTTATCCAGATTTGCTTATGGTCAATTAATGGCACTGATCTCCATTGGACCTGCAGGTGGATGTATAACAGTACTTGTACTTTTCATGGCGAATTTTTATGCCAAATTAACTTATATCTGGTTATTACATGGTGCTTATGGTCAATGGCTTAATTAAGCTAGCCCTTCAATATTTTTTTTGGAAACCAACAGGCACGAGGACGGCCTACTATGTTAGTCCTTCGTTATTACCACTCTCTGTCCAAAATTATAAGTTATTTTAACTTTTCTAGATATATAGTTTTTGTTATGCACACCTAGATATACAATATATCTATATTATACATAATAAAAGTCGTGTATGAAAAAAACCAAAAAAACCTTAGAACGGAGTGAGTACTATGCATTTCTACGTTTTTTTTTTGAAACGAATGAATTTCTATGTTGCTTGTGTAGATATCTGCCTATGCACGTATGTTTTTCTAATTATTACTGCTGTACCTACTACAACTTTAACACTGAAATTAGAATTAATAGAGAAATAATGCTCAGACTTTATTATTACTTTCCCTAGAATATAGCTGGATAAAGTGGCTGTGCACACCATATGCCAACCATATCTACTCCTGCTAACTTTATTATACTTATATCCTCTGTAACTAACCCTACATGGAATTAATTTGGTGTGGATGGAATGTCCCCTTTCGCTCGACCATGCATCTCCGTCTGCTTCGACTGCTACCGCCACTACTACGTGAGGTGTCCCCGAGTTTCACATGCATGGATGCAGATAGCCTAGATGCAGAGGGCGGCACCTTTACTAGCCTGGCCCTGTCCTACAGAAAAGGACGTCCGCGAGCGAGCCGTATCCTCTTTCGCGTGGAGACCTCGCCATCGTATCCTAGCTTGCGCTTCGTCCGCGGCAACGGCGGTGGCGCTACGCCATTATGCTTCTCGATCGTGCCCGTCGTGTTGATGGATCGTGATGGTTGTTTTTCGGTGCTGGTGCTCGCCGGCTGGCTTCTGCCAAGAAAAGTGTACGCGCCGCCGTGTGAAACAGAGGTGGACGAATGAAGCGACGGATGTCAGCCGTGTGTCGTCGGGAACGGAACTACGCGTCGGTGGGAAAGTTCGCGGAAAGCAGCTAGCTGCTCCACTGTCCACCCCCCTGCCGTCTCCGGCCTGGGGAAGGTACATATGTGCCGTGCTCAAGTGCTGGTCGCCGTTCGTGCGCCACTTGGCTCGCTTGACCTGGCCTGCTTGACTGCTTGTGTAGTCCAATATACTCCCTCCGTGGTCCTATATTAAGCTGGACTAGATTTATAAAAAATAAATGCAACATTTATATCTCTAAATAAGTTTATTATAAAAATAGATTTAAAGATCTATGTAATGATATTAATTATGTGTAATAAATATTAATATTTTAATATAAAATTAATCAAAATTATTTTTTGAAAAGCGAGAACGACATATATTTTGGGACATGTGGAGTATTCCTTGTATACTTCCTCCATCTCACATAAGAAGAGTTATTTGTGATGCACTTGGCCAAGCTTTCTTAAGTTTAATTATATTAATAATACGGAGTATTTATATATCTAAATAATTTTATTTCTAAAAATAATATTTAATTATCCATCTAATGACACTAGTTATGTATAAAATACTAATATTTATATATAGTCAAAATTAAAAATGTTTAACTTCCTGCAAAGTGAGAACGACATTTTCTATGGAGCAAAGAGCAATATCTAATAGTAGAATTATATAATTACAAAATAATGAAAAGATATATTTCAACCGCTGACTTGCAATAAACAATAGATACATGCATGTGCCGCTCCACTTTTCACGACCAATGTGTATCTTCGTACTCGTACTCGTCGGCGCATAAAGCGTAGTGTAGTGGCACACATCGCATGCCGGTTGCCGGTCGGATGGGATATGCCCGGTCGTCGACTCAGCGTCTGCAGCTGCAAGTCCACTGACACGGCGGCACCGGCGTGGCACGGGCTCATGTCCTCGGCTGTTCCCCCCGTTACACCAGCAGGCTGCAGCCGGGCCGAATCGTCACTCGCCCAGACCCACCGTGCGAATTCGGTCGCTAAACGGGCCGGTGCGGCGTTACCCGTGCGCTTCGGCTCCTCTCTCTCTCTTCTTTGGATTCTTCACGCGAGAAGGCGCACCGCCGGCCTTTGAAGTTGCACGGACGTTGGGTTGCGTCAAGCGGATTAGGTCGGAACTAAGAATATTTTCTTGTGATTTCTGAAACTAAAACATGTTCCATGAAAAGCTATAACGACAATTTTCTTTCAAAGCTAGAATGATTTTCTACTGAAGCTACAGCAAAATTTCCGTAGATCTACATATTTCCCCGCTCAGTAAAAAAATGTTACAACTTCATGACAGTAAAAGTTCTTCTACAAAGTGCCATCCTAATATACTCTCAAGTGACATTGTTTAAATCCTTCTATTGCAAAAATAAATACAAAGGTGTAACCAGAAAAAATTTATCGTTGGTGGAGGTAGCCAGATATCATGAGGGGCTCTTTTCCTTCCCTTCTTGCTCTCTATTTTTCTTCCTCCTCTTTCGCATAAAATGGAGAGGAGCTTCATTGCCTAGGACCAGAGTTGGTAGGATTCTCGAGGCCACCCTCTGGCTCTGCTAGCCCCACTGTTGGATCCGCCGCAGCATGGATCACACAAACAATGCAGTTGTCAGCCTTTCAGCACCATCAATGGATGTGCCTTGTCCATGTATGGGACACCCTTCATCTTGTCCTCCAATGCCACACAAGGGTGCTGGTTGAGAGAGAGTTTAAATTGGGATAAGATCCGAACAAGTATTCAAGATCTGGAGACAGATTCGCTGTCACCAGCAGGAAACCATGACAACACCCTGACTATTTTCTTGACCGCTGGTGTATGTTTTCAGTTTGGAGAAGACGGAAGAACTTCTGAACAATCTAAAGATTAACCTAGAGAATGGAGATGAGGACGACGCTGCACCTTCCTGGGTGTTTCTAACTTTTTATCGGTTAGGAGAGGTTTTCAGTTTGGTGGAGAGTAGTTTCTTTTTCCTTGCCGGTGCCTTCATGCACATAAAACTGAGTTGTAAACTAAATTCCACAGTACTTTTTTTTTCAATACTCCCTCTATTCTAAATCTCTCTGTTCCAAACTATAAGCAAGCCATAAGAGCAAGTATAATAAGGAGCTATAAGCAGGTTGAATGCTGAGGTGGAGGAGAGAGGGAAGGAGAGAGATGAGAAGCGGGTTGTAAGTTTACGACCGGCTTGGACACAAGAACCAAGAAACTCTGTGAGAGAGACAAGTGAGCCATATATTAGATGTAAAGATGTAACTATTATATGGATGGGCTGAGCAAGTAGGCTATAAGAATTCATACAGCCAACAGTCGGCTGTATCGTATTATTAGCCTTCTGAGAGTAGGACCATAGGCCAATGGTATAAAAACAGGAAGGAGGACAAGTCATTCACCAGCACGAGCCGCGTCGTCAATAGCACCAGCAAAATCCGTGAACTTTGGTGAGGCCGGTGAAAATGTTTATGAAAATGGGGAGCCAAATTCATTGCTGCAGGGCTGCATTGCACCTTGTGATTATTTACTCACAAATCCGATGCTTTAGAGTTGTAGTGATTACCTAGAGGGCGGGCGTCCATTGGTTTTAGAGGTAATGCATGTGACATCTGAATGGTGATCATGGGGCTGTTAGGTCTTCACCTACTAAGCACGTTGTAGCCAAGTAAAAACTGGCATGTTACAATTAGGATCATCAAATTGGTGAACGGGGCTTGTCCAACTTTTACCAGAAGAATGTGACATAGTGAAAAAAAATCTCTTTAAGCCAAATTTTGGTACGCAGCCAAGCTCAGGCATGTAGGAAACCAAATACACGTGAATCGTTCATCGTTGATGTGAAAGGAAAACAGAGATTACACCTTTATCATAGAAGAGAATGCACTATGCGCTACTACTACTAGTGCCTTAATCTACCTGCAGGCATTTCGTTCACATCGCATTTTTACTGCGCTAGGGTACTAACATTCTTTGTGGAAAGATAAAGGATGAAACTTCTTTGTGCAAAGATAAAGGATGAAACGTGAGACAAGTATTGTTATTCTGCAAAAAAGAAACATATCGATCGTATAACTTTTAGGAATACAATTGAAGAATCAACCGGCTATAGCAGGTCCAGGGTACAACCGTACAAGGAAATTTCCTCAAGCAGAGCACAAGTGCCTGAGGATTTTTACATCTACAAGACGTCCTCCAACATGAAATACACCAAACAGGGGATACTAGCAGCGCCGTCCAACTTTTACTTTTATGCCTGACACTGAGAGAAAATCGTAGCGTAGCCTGCAAAAACAAACTGTAATAAAGAATGGTCAACCAGTTCCTCTTCCTTCCCCGAATCCAATCCATGGAGCTCCTCGGATGAGGGAGGGGGAATTAAGCGACCGCGGGCATGTCCTTAAGCCAGGCGTCGAGCGGCTTGCCGATGGAGTAGACGATGAAGCCGATCTCCCTCAGCTTCTCGGGGTCGACGATGTTGCGGCCGTCGAAGACGAAGGCAGGCTTCTGCATGTTGTCGAAGATCTTCTGGTAGTCCAGGGTCTTGAACTCGTCCCACTCGGTCAGGATGCACAGCCCGTGGGCACCCTTGGTGGCCTCGTACGCGTCCCACACGCAGCTCACCTGCTTCACGGCCGTGGGGCTCGTTGGCTGCAGGTGCATCGGGTGGTCCCAGTCGAACTTGTTCATGGCCAGGTCCCGCTGGATCTGGTCCTCCGTCACCTGGGGGTCGTAGATGTTGATCTGGGCCTTGTCACCCAACAGGCCCTTGCAGACGTCAATGGCCGGGGTCTCCCTGGTGTCACCGGTGTCCTTCTTGAAGGCGAAGCCAAGAACAGCAATCTTCTTGCCGGCGACGGTGTTGAACATGGAGGACACGACACGGTTGACGAACCGGCTCTTCTGGTAGTCGTTGATCTTGATCACCTGCTTCCAGTAGTTGGCCACGTCGGGCAGGCCATTGCACTCGCAGATGTACACCAAGTTCAGGATGTCCTTCTGGAAGCAAGAGCCACCGAAGCCAACACTGGCGTTCAGGAACTTGGGGCCAATCCTGGTGTCCTTGCCCACAGCGTGAGCCACCTCAGACACATTGGCACCTGTGGCTTCGCAGAGGGCAGAGATGGCGTTCACAGAGGAGATCCTCTGTGCCAAGAATGCGTTGGCAGCGAGCTTGGAGAGCTCAGCAGACCACAGGTTGGTGGTGAGGATCCTGTCCTCGGGAACCCAGTGAGCATACACATCCTTGAGAGCCTGGACGGCCTTCCTGCCCTCAGGGGTCTCCCGGCCACCGATGAGCACCCTGTCAGGCTTGAACAGGTCCTCAATAGCAGTGCCCTCCGCAAGGAACTCTGGGTTTGAAAGGATCTGGTAGTTGATGCCCTTGCTGTTGTGGGTCAAGATCTTCTCAATAGCCTCAGCGGTCTTGACAGGGACAGTGGACTTCTCAACAACAATCTTGTCAGACTTGGAGACATCAGCGATCATACGAGCAGCACTCTCCCAGTAGGTGAGGTCAGCAGCCTTGCCAGCTCCAAGCCCACGGGTCTTGGTGGGGGTGTTCACCGAGACGAAGATAATGTCAGCCTCAGCGACGTGCTTCTCAACATCAGTGCTGAAGAAGAGGTTCTTGCCCCTGCACTGCTTCACAACATCATCGAGACCAGGCTCGTAGATCGGGAGGGTGTCGCTGTTCCAGGCCTCAATGCGGGGCTTGGAGATGTCAACAACAACAACCTCAATGTCTGGGCACTTGAGGGCAATGACGGCCATGGTCGGGCCACCGACATAGCCAGCACCGATGCAGCAGATCTTCACCATCTTGTCAGATAGGTCTGTGACCTGTAATTGCAAAAGGTGCTTCATTAGTGGATTGTAAAATAGAGCACATACCCTGAGAGTATCTGACAGATGAGACATGTCAACAAAGTTTCCCAAGTTAACAGAAGCAATCAGGATTCACAAGCAAAAGCACCAGATCCTGAACACTAGACTACTAGTGCACGACTGAAATAACAGAGCATAGCTAAACATGTTCTGAGAAGGTTAATTAAGTGAACTGAATAAATAGGAGTTCGGATATACTGGGTATAGCAATTGGCAACATCTAC
The DNA here is from genome assembly GCF_019320115.1 of Miscanthus floridulus. NCBI lineage: Eukaryota > Viridiplantae > Streptophyta > Magnoliopsida > Poales > Poaceae > Miscanthus > Miscanthus floridulus. The sequence goes on along the minus strand of NW_027096600.1, from coordinate 41 downwards.
CTACCAGGTCAAACCACATCTAAAAAGGTTTGTTTTTGGTG
>NW_027096599.1:31979-40000 GCF_019320115.1 Miscanthus floridulus | reverse complement strand
AGTGGTACAACAAGTAGCTGATGAGTTTCAATGCTTAGAGGGATAACTCAATGCTTATCTTCATATGTGCCTTGATATTATCACTTTCTTTGCTAAATTCCGTATTCAGCATATTTGAAAGCATGGAAATTATAAGGCCAACATGTTAGCTCAACAAGCATCTAGCTTTGACATCGGTGGACGTAATTTTCACATCAAGATGAAAAAAAACTGTTGTTTTATGTGCACGAGGAGCAAAGTTGGCTAAGCTGATTGCCCAAGTCGGCCTGGGTCGGCTAGGCCAAGTGCCCTGGCCGGCCAAGCCGACTCGCCTCTGGTTGGCCAGCCCGGTTTCTCCGATGAACTCCCAAATCGTCCTATTTTGAGTTCCGGCAGTGATGCGGCTGCCTTGGATGATTGGGGGACGCCCATATTGAGATATCTACGTGATCTAAGTGCTAAAGTTGATAAAAGTATTCGGTGGAGCGCATTCAAGTTTATGTTGCACAATGATGAACTTTACCGAAGAATTGCCGAAGACTTGCTACTCAAGAGTTTGGGATTTGATCAAGCAAGAGTGGCTATGTGAGAAGTTCATGAAGGTATTTGTGGTACACATCAATCGGTCCCAAAGATGAAGTGATTATTGTGTAGAGCTAATTTTTATTGGCCTACTATGGTGATTGATTGCTTTCGTTACTACACATGTTGCGAAGAGTACCAATGGTTTGAGAATATTCAGTTTGTGCCTGCTGCTACGCTTCATCCTATTATCAAACCATGACCTTTTCATGGTTGGGGGCTAGACTTTATTGGCGAAATTCATCCCCCATCATCAAAGGGACATCACTTAGTCTTGGTTGCTATAGATTACTTTACTAAGTGGGTTGAAGCGGGTTCTTTGAAAAATATAAGACATAAGGAGATGATTGAGTTCATTACTGAGCATTTCATACATAGATCTGATATTCCCCAAACATTAACTATGGATCAAGGAATATCATTTGTGTCAAAGGAGGTACGGGATTTTGTCGAATTATATAAGATCAAGTTGCTCAATTCATCTTCATATTATGCTCAAGCTAATGGCTAGGCTGAGTCTAGTAGTAAGACTTTGATCAAGCTAAATGGGCACCTCGCATATCTAGGCATGAGGTTTTATCTGAAGCTCTATGGGCACCTCGCATATCTAGGCATGGTGCTACAAAAGTTACTCCTTTTTAGTTGGTATATGAGCAAGAGGCCGTATTACTCATCAAGGTGAATTTGGATGCATATAGGCTTGCTAAACAAAATAATTTATCCGCCATTATGTATTACGATTTAATGATGGATAATGGTGACGAGATGACCGATAAAAGATTAAAAACTCTCATGGAGATGGTGAAAGACAAAGCTTGGGTTGCCAAGGCTTATAATAAGAAAGTCAAAAGCAAGTCATTCCACATTGGTGGTTTAGTGTGGAAAACCATACTACCACTTAGAACGAAGAGCAACAAGTTTGGCAAATGGTCGCCAAGTTGGGAGGTGTGGTAGAACCGACCAATTTATAAGAGCACAAGTACAATGACAACCACAGGAGCGATCGCACTGTCATACTTGAGCCCATATAAACCCGGTAGTCCGTCGAGTATCATGAAGGATCTCGAATAATCCAACATACAACCAAGATCATACATGATTCAACATACAAGCCACGTGTTACATAAGTTCACAAGTAGTTCAACATACATCGGAGTATGAAAAGAGTTATCACAACCCAAAGTTCAAATGTAGTAGTGGAAGCGATATAGTTTTAAGACCATCCAGTTTGTGATCAAGTCCACAAGTTGTTCAAATACATGCCAGTTTGTGATCAAGTCCAACAAAAGCATCATAGATAAGACCACATAGAAGAGCCTTGCCTGTGGCCATACTCCTCATCCATGGCGAGAGAGAAGCAATTCTTGCAGTACCCGTGGTATACGGTACCATCTGCAACAAGTGGGAAATAAACCCTGAGTACGAGAAGGTACTTAGCTAGACTTACTCGTCATGAACCAAAAACAAAGTGACACCAAGGATCATGCAAGGATTTATAAATCGAGCTGGCTTAACATCATTTTACATAAAAATGACTAATTGAACTACATATTTTATAATTCGGTCACCAAGTTAATTATAGCTATTCATCTCTAGATTAGCAACTAACCTATGCCAAACATGTGTTATATAATTAAGCAACATAACAATAGTAACCATAGCCAATTATTTTATCATCCACAAAACCATTCCACTTGTCATTAATCACTATGATAGAAGGAAGCTCAGTCAAATTTCTCACTATCCAGTAGAGACAGTGATTCGAATCGATTGCAACTAGCTGGGCAGTATTCCTAACACAAACCCAGACATACATGCACCAAGGTAGTCTTAGGTCACCTTTGGTACAACTCAGGCACAGACGAAATCACATGAGTTTACCCTACTACATAGATGAAAGGATCAAGATGCCCAAGAGGGGGGGGGTGAATTGGGCTAATTCTAAATTCTCTTGCAATAATCAAATCCTATGGATAGCCCAATTAACCCCTTGTGCCTAGAAAAGTGTTTATATCAAACTAATGCTCAACAACCTCTCAAACTATGTTCCAAACTTACTCTAGCAAGCAATTCTATGGATGTAAAACAAGTATTGAATTGCTCAAAGTAAATACTCAAAGTAAGTGCTCAAAGTAAGTAGAGAGAGAAAGGAACGCGGCGATGTTTTGCCGAGGTATCGGAGAGTCGCCACTCCCCACTAGTCCTCGTTGGAGCACCCACGCAAGGGTGTAGCTCCCCCTTGATCCACGCAAGGATCAAGTGCTCTCTACGGGTTGATTCTTCGACACTCCGTCGCGGCGAATCACCCAAAGCCGCTCACAACTTGAGTTGGGTCACCCACAAGCTCCGCCGGGTGAACACCAAACTCCCAATCACCACCAAGCCGTCTAGGTGATGGCGATCACCAAGAGTAACAAGCACGAACTCTCACTTGACCACGCGAAGCCTAATGAGAAGATGGATGCACACTTTGCTACTCTTGATTTGCTAGTGAGGCTACTCTCTTGGATTCTCAAATCACAAACACCTCACTAGGATCTTGCTCTTCTTGGCACTCACAAACGTGTTTCTCAGCTGTTGGAATGAGCAAAGGATGCTCCACTCATGAGTGGAGCTTCTATTTATAAGCCAGCCTGAAAAACGAACTGTTATGAGCTTCTGCGGGATGATCGGACGCTCCGGTCGTGATGACCGGACGCTCCGGTCAGTTCAACCCGCGAACCAGCATTCAAGTGATGACCGGACGCTGTCAGGGTCTGGTCAGTACCGACCGGACACGTCCGGTCGCTCTTGGATGCTTACTGTAAACGACCGGACGCTGGATACTCAGGGTCCGGTCACACTGACCGGACGCGTCCGGTCACACTTTTCCAAGTCTGGACCCTTACTGGAGTTGACCGGACGCTGGCCCTCAGCGTCTGGTCACATGACCTCCCAGCGTCCGGTCACACCAGACTTGATCTTCTCGGTCAAATGAACTGACCGGACCCTACGGCCAGCGTCCGGTCGCACCGGAGCCAGCGTCCGGTCAGTATTTGACCCTCCATTCACCTCCAACTTCCGAACATATGTGAATGAAGTTTGCTCCAAAGGATCTTAGGCATTCATAGGAGCTACCTAGAGCTAGTTTTAACAAGTGTGCACCACACCTAACTCACTAGACTCAACTAGGTCAAGCTACCCGTTCATACCCCCCTTCATAGTACGGCCAAAGGAAAAACAAAGTCCTAAACTACTCTAAGTGTCTCTCCAACTCCAATCGACACTTAGAACTAGTCATCCTTAACCTTGTTGTCCATCCTTTGAAAACCGAAACGATTTCCATCGTAGGGGCATGACAACCTCGATTGCCCAATCGATCTCCATTACCATGACCTAACTTAATTGCCTCTGCAAAACACACGTTAGTCATAGTAATCTTGTATTGACATTAATCACCGAAATCCAACTAGGGGCCTAGATGCTTTCAATCTCCCCCTTTTTGGTGATTGATGACAATACCACCTCGAGTATGTTATGGAGTGAGGTTTTTGACGGGCTTGGTTCATATAAGCTTTTGTCAATAAGAACAAAAGAGTTAGTCAAGCTTATATGACCCAAGCCAACACAATGTACTCAAAGGATATGAATTAAGCATGAGTACAAATAACAAAGCTCATTTGCTTCGAAGTAAAAACGCGGAAGCAAAAGCAAATGAGCATTCCACAAGTGATATGACATATAGATAAAGCAAAGTAGAAATCACATATGTCAAATATCACAATCATGTAGATAGCACTATCACATGTATATATAATAGTATGCATGAAAGAAAACACATGAATGCATAAGTAATAGTGTATCACACAAATAAAACTCCAAATGTATATAATAAGCTAATACTAGATAACTAGCTCCCCCTAAAACTCGCTCCCCCTAAGTCTACATACTCAAACCCTCTCCCCCTTTGGCGTCAAACACCAAAACCTAAGGGTCGGTCGGCGGGGCTGCAGCGGACGAGTCGGGCGCTGAAGTACGTGGAGCAAGGTGGAACTGGGCGCCATCATCATCTGACCCTAAGCTCTGAACTGACTGACCCTCTGAAGCAGGAAGTGTCGCTAAAGCGGTCTGGGTCTGAGCTAGGGCTGGTGCTGCCTGTGAAGCTACAAGTATGTCTATCGTAGGATCTGACGAGGCGACAGACAAGGGGAGCCTCTGAGTAGTCATGATAGCTGGAGCTGCTATAGATGGACCGGCAGTATGCATGTGAGGCAGAGTAGGCATGCCGGTCAACTCGCTGAATGATGCTCCAAGACTCCTGGAGACTGACGACTCAGGCACGAATAGCGAGGAAGTCTGCTCTGGTGAGAAACCCATGTGATAAGGAGTGAACTGCGGGGCTACACCAGGTGAAGCTAACCACTGGGACACCTGTACAGGAGGTGAAGTAAACTGAGCTGGAGGCTGTCCCTGACTCTGAAGCCCGATGGGCTGTACTGCTGGAGTCGTCGAAGTGGTAGGAGGCTGTGCAAGCTAGGGCGAAGTCTATGGCAGTGGAATCCCAATGGCTGTCACTACATGCTGCATGAATCCCATGAGCTGCTGCTGCATAAGTAACTGCTGGTGCTGAAGGAGCTGCTGCTGCCGCTGAAACTCGTCCTGATGAGCCTGAAACTGAGCGAAGTTTGTAGCTGTCTCCTGTGCCTGTCGTGTCTGATCCTACTGCATCCGCTCAAGAATAGCAATGAGAGCGGGGTCTGTCTATGGAGCAGGTGGAGCAGAACTAGAGCTACCGGCCTCTGCATCGTGTCTGTGTGGAGGCATCTGAGGTATAGGCTGGTAGTCGTCGTCAGAGCTGTCACTGTACTCACTCACTCCCTGCTGTGCCTCTAGCTCCTCCTCCTCAGTGGCTGCAATCCCTCCGATAATCTCGTCCTGCTGAGCTGTAGACTCTAGCACATCGGGGCGACGGCTAGGCTGACTGGGTGCCTAAGGAGTGGCGTGTCTGATCCTCTGTGACAGGTTGTAAGCTGGGAACTCTGTAGTGGCACCTATATACTCATCCATCATGCCAGGGGGCTTATCAATCACAACTCTGCGGATGAGGAACGTGATCCAGTGAGCATAGGGAAGCTGCCTGCGACCCTTGAATCCCTCAGCTATAGTATCCTCTATCTCTGAAAGAAGGAGGTCCCAGATGTCAAACACTGTCATCTGCATGATGGCATTGAGAAGCCAGAGCTGTAAGCGAGTCAGGCCCTCCCTGTATCCCAACCTGGGAAGCAGTGTCCTCCTGATGATGGCCTCTAGTATCCTCGCTGTAGGAGTCAAGTCACTGGGGTTCCTGCTCGACCCCTCACCAAACGGCTCCTTGAAGCAATGGCGCACTAAGTCTGTAGGGGGCACCAACCCTCCATGAGGACGCCTGGGAGGCTCCTGATGTCCATAGCAAACCTCATGCATCCTTACAGGCTGCTCCTGTAGTCTCAGTATCTCTCTGGCCCTGCTACTCGTCACTCTATAGTCTTTGCCGTTGAAGGCAAAGTGAATGAATCTGTGATGAGGATCGATGTAGAGCGAGGCATAAAACTGACGAACCCAAGAAGGTACATATATCCCTGTCCGTCTAATCAGATTTGACAGTCCTGGCAAATATGACAAGTATTGCCGAATGCCCTCTCTGGCTGCTGCCACTATGGACTCTATCAGACAGACCCTCTGTGATCTGAACACTGCCCCACTGTTTAGATATGCATTGTAGAAATCCTCCTGCAGTGGCGTGTAGAACCCCTCAGCTGCTCTCTCATCCCTCCTCGGAGGGAACCAAACCTCAAACTCAACAAACCGTAGCTGCTGAACCTGCCTGGCTGTAGCGGCCCTCAAGTCGAGGTGAACCACTGGAGGCGGACCCTGTGGTCTGGGCGGAGGGCATGAACCCCTGCGCCGTGTAGCTGGTCTCGGTGGAACTGCAGCACTGGTATGACTTGAGCGGCGTAGCTAAGGTGCCGGCTCGGTCTCCTGACTCTCCTGAGTCTCCTGGGCTAGCTGAGGCTCTGCTGGTGGAGGCTGCTGCTGTGCTGATGGACCCTCCTCAATGGCAACCCGTCGTCCTGCAAACGTGGCAGTCCCTGCTGGACTACCATGACGACGCTCAACCTCCTCAATCGCAGCTCTGACTGTGGGTGAAACTGGCTGATCTGCAATGACAACTCCGCTGCGGGTGCCACCTCTCTCGGCATGCTCTGCGGCCTCTGCAACAGCTGCTGCTCTGGCTGTCTCTGCGTCGGGGTACTTCCGCTTCTTGGATGTTACATGCTTGGTTGATTTGCCCTTAGATCCGGCTGGCTGACGAGGCGGGGGCCTCCGATCATCTTCACCTGGGCCACCACCAACATTCTTGGTGCGAGCCATCTGAACTGACAAGATGGTGAACTAACGCTGATGAAGATCAACTGTCAAACTATCGCTTTCGAGGCTTGGCCTCGATCCTTACTCACGAGCTTGGCTCCGAGTTAACTGCCAACTGCCAATTGAACCACAACGGAACCGACTCGCTGCACGATAGAATAGATGGATATACAAATAAATACCATATTGCTAATAGATACGAAACCCTAATAGAGAAAGCAATGTAGATGCGAAATTGAATCGAGTGGCTTTCTACCTGACAAACAGCGAACCGAGAAGAGATAAGATGTCACGTGGGGGATCCTCGGAACCAGGCTAGGGTTAGGTCAAACGCCCTGAATGCAATTGGAAATCAGTGCATTTAGAATTGATCTAGATCACAATTGGAGATCAAGATTGAAACGCATAACTCGCCTTACCAACCAATGGGAGGATAGGACAAGACGAGTAGCCTGGCAATGGTGGATCGACGAGCTTGGGCGTGAGAAGGCCGGCGAGGAGCTGAGCAGGCGGTGGCGCGTGGGACGAGCCGTGAGGTTTGGTGGCGCGCTAGGCCGGGGCGCGAGGCTCGGCTGCGGGCACGGGAGGCTGCGGCGGCGACTTGGGTCGGGTCACGGTGGCGATGCGGCGGTGGCTCAGGCTAGGGTTCGACGGGAGATAGGGGTTGCGGTCAGTTAAGTAATCCCCCTACACGTGACAGAAAGGAACGGGAAAAGAGTCCTTAAGACGCGCGAGATCTACTGACCGGAACCGCTCCGGTGGTAGCGACCGGACGCTACCACCCAGCGTCCGGTCGATTCTAGAGAGGTCCAATCCTCTGGAATCATGACCGGACTCAGGCAGGGTCCGGTCAGTTTAACTTGTCCATCCTCCGAGTCTGACCGTACGACGCCGAGCCCTTTCTGACCGTGACGCACAGACGCAGCATCCGGTCACTCCCTTCAACAGCAGTTCACCTCCTGTGAACTGACCGGACGCTGGACTGGCAGCGTCCGGTGGCAAGCGTCCGGTCACCTTTTCAGCAATCCTTCAACCTTCCTTTGCGCTGCCTGTTCCCAATCAAGTCCCAACTT
>NW_027096599.1:0-24368 GCF_019320115.1 Miscanthus floridulus | reverse complement strand
AGATCCTCGGCGCCGTCGCGGGCCCCTCGCCGATGAGCGCGCTCCCCAAGGGTGAGTGCACCGCCGTCGAGCGATCTGGCTACGGCGCCCCCTTGGCCAGAGCCCAGCGAGCAGCGCCCCTGGCTCGGCCTTCTTCTCCCTGCACGCCGGCGAGCCGCACTACGGCAGTGTTAGCAGTGGTCGAGGCAGGCCTCCCCTTCCCCTTCTTCCCTTTCTATTTTGGGTCTGGTTTGTTCTTCTCGGATTCAACCAATTGGGAATCTAGGGTTAGGGTTCACTATTGTTGTTCCCTGATTTGATTTGGTTCATCTTTTTCATTTGATTTCTTTTCTTTTCTATTTGTACCGAATCGCTCTCTTCCCCTTCCTCGTTGTGAGTTAGGGTTAGGGTTCAGTTGAACCGATTTGGTTTTTCTCTCGGTTTTGATTCGAGATCGGCGAGATAAGCCCCTTCCCCTCTTCCCCTTCTTCTCTTTTGGATCTTCTTTCTTTTCTTTTTGGAGCTTTGTCGATTGGGGATTAGGGTTAGGGTTGTATACTATTCTTCTTCCCCGAGCTGTTTGCGTGAGTTAGGGTTAGGGTTTGACTCACTAGAGTCACTGTTCATCTTCCCCAGCAAGTTCTTCATGGGTTTGAGCTTGGATTTGGGTTCTTCTTGAAGCCGAGTCCTTCTTCTTACTCCTTCCTTCACCCTATTAGGGTTGGGGCTCGGTGACCCTCTTTTAGATCCAAAAACCGAATCTCTCACCTCTACTCTGTTCTTTTCTTGCCACGCGTTGATGAAGATGGCAGTGCGGCATCTTTCCCCACTCGGTGGCGGTGGTGACCGGGAGTTGAGTGACGTCCGCCACCCCTCGGTCTCTTTTCATTTTCTTTTACCCGGTTAGGGTTTCAATCCAAACCGTATCAAACCCTTGTTACTCTTTGATTTCTTTTCAATTCTCTACCCTATACTAGATCTACACACTAGCAACCTTGCCTTTGATACCATTGTTAGGAAGTTCTAAACTCTAGGTGTAGATCTAGTGGGTAAAAGAACATTTGTTGGTGTACCTTGGTGGCTAGTGCATCCGCAGCAACCGGAGATGAAGTGTAGTTGTAGTCCCTATGGCGACGCGAGATACAACGTCCCGGTGGTGCACTGCAAAGGCGACGACGGAGTCGGTGGGGCTTCCCATCACTGACAGCACCCTTCTTTAGATCGAATTAGGTTTAGCTATGACAGTGGATCACGGTGGCTCAGGTCAACCTCATAGTTAGAGTCCTGATCCCCAACTCTCTTATAGTGTTGTACGATAGGGGTCCACCAACCATATTAGGGTTGGGCGCCCCCGATCAGGATGTAGATCCAAGGGGGGCCTATTGGTGGAGAGCAACTAACTTGACTGTGGTCCGGGTGACCGACAGTGGCGACCAGGTCATGTTCGTGCCGAAGCGATGGAGTTCACCCGACGGTGGCCGTGTGCGTGCCGTGCTCGCAATGAGTGCGCGTGTGGTGGCGCGTTGCACGAGCGCACGTGTGTGCTGGGCTGGCACGCATGCCGGAGTGCGCGCCATGGCTATGGTTGGAGGACGGTGGCCGGTGCAAGGTGGTGTCTTGGACGGTGCAGGGCGATGGTCGGCATCCAAGGCGCACCGTGGGTGCTCATTGAATGCCAAAAGGCTCAGCTTGTGCGTGTCAGCGTGTGGGCGTGCTGGACTTGTGCGCTCTACCATGGTGGCAGCTTGATGGCCGGTAGACAGACATGGCATCCAAAGGGAAAGGCTCGATCTTGAGGGGCGCTTACCGAGGGCTTGGTGACTGATGATCGCGCGGTGCAGGCCGACTTGATGCAGGCAGAGCACACGCTGGCGGCGACGTCATGTAGGTTGCGACTAGCGATGAGCCACGACGTGGCCTATGACGGTGCAAGGCAAGGGATGTTGGGTGCTCCCCTTGTTGTGGCATGCTCGGTGACGAGGTGGTGGCCCGATTGAGGCAATCTAGCGGGGAGCAGGGTGGCAAGGCCAAGGTGGTGTGCGGCTTCCCTGTGACGGTCAAGTAGAGCACATGGCACGGAGGTCGATCTCAGTCCCAAATGACAGCAAGGTGGTAAAGGTGGGAACTTTGGCCACGGTGAAGGGCTTATCGACGGACGTGCGGCCTGGCTTAGGGCTGTGGCGGTGCGGTGCCGTGGTGACGTTGTGGGCAAGATCGCTAAGGCCAACGCAGCGAGGCTTGGTCACGGTGGAAGAGAGGCAGGGCTCGGAGTGGCGATATACGCCGACCAGACAACGCCATACGCCACCGACCAGACGCTCCGTCCAAAGCTAAGTCATGCTTTAATATTCTTCTAAATATTCTCCGATCCTCGTATATCGCCATAATGTTTCTCCGAACTGTTTTCTCCATATTTGCTCTCCAAACAATTTTCTAAACCCTCGAATAGTCATGTTGATGCTCGGATGCCTCCAGAGATGGCTGTCTCCGGCTCCTCCCTACATGTGCTACGGGCTCTGCGCTCTGCGTTATGGGTGGTCGGCAGCGGCTCCTTAGTCACACATGTTCCTCCTACACGTGCATGAGCTCCGCGCTCCGTGTTATGGTTAACGAGCTAGCTAGGGCTAGAGACTTAGCTACACACTAACTATTCGGGCGGTTTATATTAAACATAAATATATTTTCACGCCAACTGATCGCTGAACTGCATATGCCATTTCATCACCATTGCTGATTTTTCTCCAGAGTTCATTTATTTTTACATCAAGTACTACCCGTTCTACATGTTTGTATTGCAGGATCATCGTCCAGGTGATTAGACCACCTAGTGCTCGGGCTTCTCCATTGATCAACTGGTAGGACCGCTCGGTTCATGGACTCCATCACCGACCAGTGATCGGACTGTTCACCGGTCGCTTCTACTCAATGCTCACTTCACCGCCGACCAGTTGACCAGACTGTTTGCCGCTCGTGCTTCATCGCGCAGCTACGCCAGTTACTCCTCAGTGCTCAGATTCTTCGTGCTCGATGATTAAGTAGGCACACTTCACCGCACGGACGTCGTCAGCTACGTCAGTGCTCGGACCTCGCCGCCTATGCTAGGGACTCCTTGTTCCTCGATGCTCAGACATCACCGCCTACGTCGGGGACTCCTCGCTCCTCGGTGCTCGGTCATCGCCAGCGACACCAGGGACTCCTCGCTCCTCGATGCTCGGTCATCGCTAGTGACATCGGGGACTCCTCGCTCCTCAGTGCTCGGTCATCGCCAGCGACGCTGAAGACTCCTCGCTCCTCGGTGCTTGGACATCGCCAGCGATGCCGGGGACTCCTCATTCCTCAGTGCTCAGTCATCGCCAGCGACGCCGGGGACTCCTCACTCCTCGGTACTCGAACATCACCAGCAACGCCGGGGACTCCTCACTCCTCGGTGCTCGGTCATCGCTAGCCAGCGATGCCAGGGACTCCTCGCTCCTCGGTGCTCGGTCATCGCCAGTGACGCTGGTTACTCCTCGCTCCTCGGTGCTCGGTCATCGCCAGCGACGCTAGGGACTCCTCGCTCCTCGGTGCTCGGTCATCGCCAGCGACGCCGGGGACTCCTCGCTCCTTGGTGCTCGGACCTCGCTAGCTTCGTTGGGGACTCCTCGGCGCTCGAACATCGCTTCGCCGAGGACTTCTCGGTGCTCGGATATCGCCGCCTACGCCGGGGACTCCTCGGTGCTCGATCATCGCCAGCGACACCGGGGACTCCTTGCTCCTCGGTGCTTGGATATTGCCAGTGACATCGGGGACTCCTCACTCCTCAATGCTCGGACATTGCCAACGATGCCGGGGACTCTTTGCTCCTCGATGCTCGGACATCACCAGCGACGCTAGGGACTCCTTGCTCCTTGGTGCTCGGTCATCGCCAGCGACGCCGGGGACTCCTCGGTGCTCCCTTGGTGGTTAGATTTTGCTACGTCTGGTTGGTGTGCTATCAAGCTCTATGCTGTTCGAATTAGGGTGCTGATCTTAGGCAGCATGTCTGGGGTCTTGATACGCGCATGTCAGACGACGTCAGTAAGCTTTCAGACTTCTTTTCCTTTGACCCTCTACAAGATTCATTCTCCATCTTCCAGCAGGCTCGGGGACTAAGTGGGCACACTTTACCTTGCGGTGAATGTGCTTGTTCTCATCTCGAGGCTACGCCCGGGGACTGGCTGCCTGCTCAGCTGGTCTTCTACTTTCTAACTCTGGCACCACGTGACTATATCACCTACTGTCAGGCTCGGGGACTAGCTATGAGGGTATGACCCCCAAGACATGAGCCGCACCATCAGAGGTGGCCCGGCCCACAAGATCAAGGCATGCACGGCGCTGCTCGGCGTGCACCGCAAGACATTATATAGTACCAAATAGGATACTTTACTTGTAACCCTGCCCCTCCAGACTATATAAGGAGAGGCAGGGGTCCCCTAGCGGACACGATCCATCTAGATCTATCTACTACATCTTAATACAATACACCAAAGACATAGGACGTAGGGTAATACGTCGATCAGACGGCCCGAACCTATCTAAATCGCTGTCTGTGCGTCTTGTGTCACCATCCGGTTCCTGATTACGCGCACCCCCACCAACAAATCTACCATCGCGGGATACCACTCGGTGGACTGCCAACGATATTCTGTCGACAGTTAGGTTTTTGTTTTAGAAAATAATAAATCAAGTGAAGGGATTACACGTTGAATTCGAGTGCGGCTCGAATTCAACCAAAGTTTTAATTTATCTCCAAAACATTTTATTTGAAAAACTCCCCTTGTCACCTTGTTGACTTGGCCTGGCCAACTTCATGACAAGTGGTTCGTTGTAAAAGTTTTAAAGCTTGGATTTTGAATTGGGGCGGGAAGGGAAAACATTTTGACTTATGTTTGTCCTAAATTTATATGCAACACACATTCAAGCAAAAAATTTAAAAAGTTAGGATTTTTCTATTACACGGAATTACGGAATGTTACGGTGCTTCTGGCACCTTGCACATTTCTTGACATAATCTTGTGTATCGTTGTACATGGATGGCCAGTATAAACCACTTCGCAAATCTTTGCATGGGTTCTGAATACTCCATAGTGGCCTCCATATTCTGCTCCATGACATTTCTCTATGATCTTGATTCCTTCATCCACGGGTACACACCTTCTCAACATTCCATCATTGCAAACTTTGTAAAGATATGGCTCATCCCAAAGGTGCACTTGGCTTTTGCTGTACCCATGCTTGGCTTCGGTCCAATGTAACAACCTAGGTTTCATGCATCCAAAAATACGATCTTTTTAAATTTTTTCCTGCAATATGTGAAGCATGTAGTCGCCAGGTCAAACCTGAGTAACTCCTGGATCTGAATGCCAAGATGAAGGCTCGTGCGCACTCTAAAACACTATAGGTAAAATATGACCACAAAATTATCATACTACACCAACATGATTATAAGATACAGAAAAAAAGAATATGTGAAAACCATAGACATACCAATTTGCTAATTGTAACACACAGACAGGCATGCCACAATGACCAAGTAATCTGAAACAGTTTGGGGAAATTGATATTCAATCCAAGAGCAACACACAAAATTAGCCCATGATTGCAAAAAAAAATACCAGTCCCAAAAATTTTGCCTTAGGAAGCATTAGAGCTTATGGTTTTGTTGATCTTCTGGCCAAGGTTCGGCTTCCACGAGTAGCAGTTCGGTGTTTCAGCGGTCCCTGCCACTTCGACATCGCCGAACTCCGATGTTCTCACCCTCCTCCGCTTCACGTTGTCGGGTGTTTCTTTGCTCCCGATCGCGCTCACGGCTTTGCCTTCGTCGCCCCCGAGCGTCCGCCCACACCCACGTGGTCCCCAAGCGCGGTGGCGTGGCTTGGCCCTGTCCTCGCTTGCTCGTGCACCAGCGTGGCCATGCCGGAGCTTCGCCGCAATGCAGACTGTTTGTTTCGGTTAGATTGGCTTATAAGCCATGGTTGAAAAGTACTACTAGCTGGTTTGGTGTGAGAGAAAAATATTGTTCGTTGGCTGATAAGTCAAGGCTTATAAGCCAGATACGAGCTGCCGAACAGGCTGATGGTAGTGGGGCATCGGGGCCTGCTCGCGTCAGTGCACCGACCGCGGTAGCACCGTCGCCCTACACCCACCGTCGCCTCGGTAGAGGGGAGGAGATGGGAGAGGAGGAGTCAGAGATGGGAGCGGAGGAGTCGGAGTTGCATGGGGAAGAGGGAAAGTTGTGCATGCAGGAGCGGCCGCGTTAGAAGCCTGGCATCAATCTTAGCTATTGGATTTGGTTTATGTATTTTATTAGCCCTTAATTTTAATGTAGACAAATTCTTATGTGCATTTTGCTGGGTGTACAATAGTTGAAGGCTGTTAGCAGGAACGTTTTCTCTGGGGATCTAATATAATTTTAATTGATCCATTATAGTAGAGATTATTCTAAAATATACTAAGTTCACATCTATCAATGATATAGAGTCCAATCTAAAATGTATTGAGTTTACATAATGTTTTCCTTATAAGGCAACGCGCACATGGTATCCCACGCAGCATAAAACACTTGTTCCAGCAAATTTCATGTGGCGAGGACAGTCCCTGCTGGGATCAACTAACCGAACCCAATTTTGGAAAATCTCGTCATCCCCGGGTCTCTGGCATGTGGGCCTCGCACGGACACGGGACATCCGAGACGATTCGAACCCCGAAAAATCGCTCAATTTTATTTTCGTCCTCGCCTGCTTTCTCTGACCGACCGGAAAGGCGCCGCCCAAACAAACGCGGAGGAAGAAGGGGAACTCGCCGCCTAGGGTTCCCCGCCGCCTACTCTTCCGCCGATCAAGAAGCGGGAATAATTGCGCGATGCCGCAATCGGTGCTGGTGGAGCGCGCGACGAGCGAGTCGCTCATCGGCCCCGACTGGTCTCTCAACCTTGAGATGTGCGACATCCTCAACCACGACCCCTCGTGAGCGCCTTTCCTCCCGCTCCTTTTGGTTGTCGTTTCCTTCGCGCGTTGTTTACCTGCCGGCGGCGACTGGCTAAGTGCTCAGCGCGTGATTGGGGACGTGGTGCCGCGAAATTTTGTGGTGATATCGTAGCCATTCTTTTGGATAGGCAGCTGGTTTGAGGCTCTGCGGTAAAGTAGGTTTAACAGCGGGGGGCTGTTGATGATCAGTCCAGTTGGCCCTCTCAAACTCAGGCGAGGTTCTTTTTTGTGTTGTGGTTCTATTACTTTGTTCATCGGATAAAGCAACGTGGGGTTTGTTTTCACTAGGTGAGGAAACAAAATTTGTTGTCTCCTTATTTATGGTTAAATATTCAGGCTTTGGAATATTTCAATAACAGCTCCTGGGAGAGCTGTGGTATACCCTGCATCTAGTGGCGGAGCTACAAGCTTTTAGGAGCCCTGACAATCTTTATTATATAAAATTATTTACTTAACAAAGTACAGTGTGCTTCTTTGATACTCCCTCCATTTCAGATTGTAGGTTGTTTTGGCTTTTCTAAGTACATAGTTTTTGCTATGCATCTAGATGTATGTTACGTCTAGATGCATAGTAAAATCTATGAATCTAGAAAAGCCAAAGCGACTTACAATTCGGAACAGAGGGAGTACAAAGAAAATTTTCTTTTGAACTTCATCGATGATCCCGGCCAACCTCCTGGGATGGCCGGGCCATGGCTCCACCTTTGCCTGCATCCTGCATGTTGGACATTATAGTGAAAGAGCGAGCTTGTCCACTTTCTGCCCTCACTTATAGACCATAAATATTAAAAAAAGTTGGTACCACATGCTGACTATTATTGATGACAGTGTCTCCTTCATTACACCTAAAGATTTTCTTCTGGATAATACAAATTACTAATCTGAAGGGTTATAAGAATATGAGATTACGAGTCAAACAATCACGTGCTCAGTATAGTGACTGAAGTGCTATTTGGCAGGATTCTAGCCCATCTTGGATTTGAAGTTTGTAGGCTCAGATAAAGTGGCTCAGGTCATTTCAGTCTAAAGTGGAATGATAAGGCTCGCCCAAATTCCCCTGGTCTACCCCCAGCTTGCTAGCTCCACAAAATTTTGGAGCTAGGGACACTAGCTGGAGCTCTGCTAAACAGGCCCTACCTAAAGATGGCAGTATGATAGTAAGCAGAAGCATGGAGTGGTAGAAACAAAACATGCAATATTTGAGCAACCATGGAGTTCTTGTTATTCTCCCGGAACTGTCTCATTGTAATCTTATATGGTTCAGATTGCTCCATCCGTTGGAGCTAACAGATTTAGTCCCCTGTCAAAATGAAAGGAGCTTTGCAGATTGGTGGTGCAAGACGATGAGAAGAGTAAAAAAGGAGCACAAAAAAGGAGTGAACACTCTAATTATTCTTGGCGCCTGAACTATTTGGAAATATAGAAATGCTTGTGTGTTTGAGGGGGCTTCTCCTTCGGTTAACACAATTTTATGTGAACTGAAGGATGAGCACGGCTTATGGTGCATGGCTGGTGCGAAGAAACTGCAGGGGTTAGGACTTACTTTTGCAATCTATAGGGCAGTTGAGTCGTGTGTGTTAGCTATGTGGAAAAGTTTTGAGTGTGTGTAATTGCCTCACTCATATTTGGTCCCCGTATGAGTGAGGATCCTGTTGAGGACCACCAATTCTCTTTAATACAATGAAACGCATCTCTCCTGCATTTTCAAAAAAAAAAAATGTAATCTTATATGGTGACAGCTGGGAGATATGGAACTCTTGATCTATTGCTAAGTTGAACTTTATTTGTATGCTTTGTGAATCAATAGAAAGCGAGAGTGGGTAGCATTGATTTTCTAAAGCTAAAGGGAGTCTGTAACTCGAATGGAGCATTATTTTCTTCTATTCTGCTGTTAGATTGTGTGTGTTTTTTTCAGGTTTGGGGTTGGGGAGGAGCTGTAATGTTTACTAGTGGCGTCTTGTGAATATTTCATAGTCAAGCCAAAGATGTAGTTCAGGTTGTTCTCTCATACTTTCATATTTCACATAGGCAAGCCAAAGATGTAGTGAAGACTATCAAGAAACGGATTGGGCACAAGAACTCAAAGGTCCAGCTTCTTGCATTAACGGTAAATACCATTCTGCAATTGGTTTGATATCTTCTGTTTGCACATGAACCATCAGTTGCCATTTTGTCATGTACAGACTGGCAGAGTAGCCTTCTCTATTGTGCATATGTTCATAAAGATGAAAATTTGCATGCATCTTTCAGCTTTACTTCATTATATCAGTCGATCAATGGCTCATTTATCCCATAGTAATTACATCAATTCTAGCTCTGGTTATGATTTTAGTTCATTTTGTTGGTTAGCATGTAAATTCTGATTTAACTGGTGTGATCAGCAAACTGTGGGTGGACGACTGATCTGGGCGGTTTAGGCATCCCTGACCTTGAGAGATTTGGGCGAGCCCTCCGGTTGCGATGGCTTTGGCAAGAATGGGTGGATGACTCCAAGTCTTGGAGCGGCTTGGAGCTTCCATGTTCGGATGATGATCGTCTCCTCTTCAACTCAATCATTATATCTTTGGGGGATGGTGCAAAGACTAAGTTTTGGCACCACAGTTGGCTGAATGGACAAGCTCCTAGGTACCTAGCACCGAACTTGTTCCGCCTAGTCTCAAGGACAAACCGAACGGTGCAACAAGAGCTCCAGAACAACAATTGGATGCATAAGCTACGAAGGAAAATCACCTCGCTATCCACATAGAGGAGTTTGTGTCCCTTTGGATACGAATACAGGACGTGCACCTACAACAGGGCGTCCAGGACACCATCTCCTGGCGTTGGACCAAGGATGGGAATTACTCCACCCGCTCGGCCTACAGAATCCAATTCAGAGGTTCGCTTGTCCCCTTCCGTACGGACTTGATTTGGAAAGCGTGTGTGGAGAACAGATGCAAGATCTTCGCCTGGATCTTAGTGCAAGATAAAATTCTAACAGCATAAAACCTACAAAAGAGAGGGTGGCCACACCAACAACAATGCGTGCTGTGCAACGGTCCCTTAGAGACAAGCCTACACCTATGCCTTTGTTGCCCTTTCGCTAAGGTGGTTTGGGATCAAATCCTCTCGTGGGAAAACTTCACTCAACTGCAGCAACAGCCCCAGGTTGACCCCACCCATATCAGGTCATGATGGGATGATGCGGCAATGAAAGTGCCAAAATCTGAGCGTAGGCGGCTTAACGGGGTGGTAATCTACACCTTTTGGAATATATGGAAAGAGAGAAATAGGAGAATTTTCGACAACAAGATACAAACGGCGACACAAGTAGCCGCAAGGATAAAGGAAGACATAGAGCAGCAAAGGAAGAGAGCACTCGATTATGTTTAGCTTACATGCTTATGGGGGGGTGTAACCATAATCTCGTTTGTCCTTGCTTGTACATAAACTTTCTTTCTCTATCTTAATTGAAAGACAGAGCTCCTGCCATTGCGTTCAAAATCAGCAAACCGTGATGGTAGTTAAATAGTACAATTGTTAAAGAACACATTGTGTGATAACGACTACAAATATGCTATAGCTAAAAGACATTAGTGGAGGCTGCAATCAGCATCTACTTGTGTTCTAAGGATTTTGCATTATCAAGGATGATTCAGTAGTATTCTAAGGCTTTTGCATTAATGATAACTAGAAGCATACCCCGCGCATTGCTGCAGGAATTGTGAATGATTTAGAATGAAATTAGACTAGATATAATTACTTATATAAAGGGATAAACTACTATAAATTAATGTTGGTGTATGATGTGGCATGTTGATGTGGACAGCTAAATTTATGTTAGTGGATGACGTGTCTCGCTGACGTGGATATCACAATTGCATGTGCTAGTGAGTTGTAATTACTTGTGCTAGTGGACTGCTGAGGTGGACATATTGCATGTGGAGATAGAATGTTAGTGGGGTTTAGGATTATAAGAGATATAGATACAGATATAGATCGGTAAACACCATGTTTGTAGGACTGACTGTTGTTGGTTGTGTAATGATTAATGTAACTTTGTTATTCTTTGTTTTATCATCAAGAAAATTCTCTGGCATTGTAAAAAACGATACTGCATGACAAGAAAATATTCACCGGGATAACATATTGTCCTATGTAATGTAACTATGTTTATTATCTCTAAAACCTTAGGCTTCCTGTTTTACTGCTTTATCTTATGTATATCCTCTTGCATCGGTCTCAGCATACGCTCGTTCTCCCAGAGATACATAATCGAACAATGTTAGTTTCTGAAATTTAATCTGATAGTTTGGGGCTGTTGTTCATACTTCATACTTGAAAGCAGGCAACACTTTACTCAGTAAGCTTGTACTAAGCTACTACTGCTGTTTCCCTTTTCCTTTTCAGTTGCTGGAGACCTTGATTAAAAATTGTGGTGATTTTGTTCATATGCAAGTTGCTGAGAAGGATATACTTCATGAAATGGTGAAGATAGCTAAGAAGAAGGTGCAAATGCCTTTTAATATTCTCCTGTATCATTCTTACCTGCCACTTCGACATGGACACGCATATTTGAATCCTTGGCAAACAAATTTCTGGGCTTGTGTTTTCTGGGTAACCCTATTCAGTAATAAAATAACATCTCATCTGTTATTTCGTGTGATCTGTAGCCTGACTATCACGTCAAAGAGAAGATACTAATTCTGATAGACACTTGGCAAGAAGCTTTTGGTGGTGCCCGTGCAAGATATCCCCAGTATTACGCAGCATATCAAGAGATGCTGGTAAATGTTGTCACATTTTGTTTTTCTGGCATAAATTCGACCATATTTTATAGCATTATATGTGGTGTCAAGTACTAACAAACAAAAAGTTTACTAGTAGAAAGTAAGTGGTGTTTGTTTCACCATCTGGAATATTGCAATAGCACAAATAAATGGAACATTTTCCTGGTTTAGCTACTTTACCTAGTATTTTCATCATCTTCAAAGTATTACTTTACCTAGTATTTATAGCAAGAACTCATCGTACTTTTGATTTGATTTATCAGCGTGCTGGAGCTGTATTTCCTCAAAGGCCGGAGAGTACCGTGCCAATCTATACTCCTCCACAGACACAGCCTCTAAGGAACTATCCACCTCCTGCATTGCGTAACACTGATTATCGACAAGATGTGCCTGAATCCTCTTCTGCACCAGAAGTGCCTGCATTAAGGTACATTTGCTTTTCTTTACCCCATATATTAATATCCATGGAATTAATGTTAGAACTAATGCAGTATATGTGCATTATCTGTGGGATTACAGTTACGACAAAATTAAGCGTTCTCATGCCTTCCTTCTCCATATATATCGTGCAGCCTACCAAAAGGATTTTAAGATCATTGGGATTACATTTGCAGAATATTTGTAGTTTCAGCTCCCATTAATTAAGATTATTTCTGAAATTGGTAGGGCTGGCTTAATGGGAATATACAAGAATATGCATGGATATTTTTTTATGGCTGTTCAAATCTGTGAATTTCTCTTCTCCCCTCTTTTTCTTCTATAATATAATGATATGCAGCCCTCCTGTGTGTTCGAGAAAAAAAACTGTGAATTTCTATTTCTATTGCATAAACTTTCCATAGCTTTTCTATTTTCTTTCTATACATTGCAGCTCATCCCTTCTGTGCACCAATTCTATAAGGTTATAATTGAATCATTGTTATGATTAGCTATGCCTTGTTTATTTGATGAATTTCCTTTCTAAAGGAAGTTTCAAAATAACGTTGTCTTTCTATTGCCAGCCTGACAGAAATTCAGAATGCACGTGGGGTCATGGATGTTCTTGCAGAGATGTTAAATGCTATTGATCCTGGTAACAGAGAGGTATTTTCTACCTTGTGCTTACTTACCCTCGGTAATTACACACGTCTAGTAAAATCATGAGATGACCTTCCCATTTTCCTTGAGGATTTCTTTCCTTAAAACTGGGTTATATGTTGACATGTTCCAGATTGTTCAACTGGACCATACAGTTGCAGAAGTTCTAGTCATCCCTGGATTTCTAAATAGTAGTCAACATGCAGGGTCTAAGGCAGGAGGTCATTGTGGACCTTGTGGACCAATGCCGTTCATACAAGCAAAGAGTGGTGCAACTTGTCAACTCAACGTCGTAAGTCACTGCTTCATGTTATGCTTTTTCAACCAGTATATATACAAACTAAATGAAATTAATTGTTGAAACTTAGGATTTGGATTTGAACCACCAAACTACTCTTTCATGTTTGTGTACCCGAACTTAACAGGGAGAAATAAAATTTGTTCAGCCGAAATCCTTATTGGAATGGGAATTGACACAACCCTTTTTTTAATAATAATGTATTATGGACCATAGTAAAAATATAACTACTTTTTGTGAAAAGCAGTATGCTTTGTTTACACGGTACATCATATATTTTTTCTACTCCCTCCATTCCAAAATGTAAGTGAGAGCTTTTCTAGTTATAGCTTTTGCTTTGCACCAAATATACGCTGTGTAGATACACAGTAAAAGGTATGTATCTAGTAAAGCCAAACGACTTACAATTTGGAATGGACGGAGTATATTAGAGCATGTTGTACATGATGCACATGACTTTTGTGGGGTCTGCATTCTTTGCTGAAAATCTGTTTGAATGTTTTTACTCTACTTTTTTTCCCACAACGGGAATCCCAAATTTTATTACATTACATCAATGAAATTACAAAAGCGTTCAGAGATTTAACCAACAACAACAACAATAACAACAAAGCCTTTAAGTCCCAAACAAGTTGGGGTAGGCTAGAGTTGAAACCCAGCAGAAGCAATCAAGGTTCAGGCACGTGAATAGCTGTCTTCCAAGCACTCCTATCTAAGGCTAAGTCTTTGGGTATATTCCATCCTTTCAAGTCTCCTTTTATTGTCTCTACCCAAGTCAACTTCGGTCTTCCTCTGGCTCTCTTCACAATACTATCCTGGTTTAGGATTCCACTATGCACCGGTGTCTCTGGAGGTCTCCGTTGGACATGTCCAAACCATCTCAACCGGTGTTGGACAAGTTTTTCTTCAATTAGTGCTATCCCTAATCTATCACGTATATCATCGTTCCGAACTCGATCTCTTCTTGTATGACCGCAAATCCAACGCAACATATGTATTTCTGCGACACTTATCTATTGAACATGTCATCTTTTCGTAGGCCAACATTCTGCACCATACAACATAGCAGGTCTAATCGCCGTCCTATAAAACTTGCCTTTTAGCTTCTGTGGTACCCTTTTGTCACATAAGACACCAAATGCTTGCCGCCACTTCATCCACCCTGCTTTGATTCTATGGTTAACATCTTCGTCAATATCCCTGTCTCTCTGTAGCATTGATCCTAAATATCGAAAGGTATCCTTCCTAGGCACTATTTGACCTTCCAAACTAATATCTTTCTCCTCTCGAGTAGTAGTGCCAAAGTCACATCTCATATACTCAGTTTTAATTCTACTGAGTCTAAAACCTTTGGACTCCAAAGTCCCCCGCCATAACTCCAGTTTCTGATTCACTCCTGTCCGGCTTTCATCAACTAGCACTACATCGTCCGCGAAAAGCATGCACCAAGGGATGTCCCCTTGTATGTCCCTTGTGACCTCCCCCTTGTGACCTCATCCATCACTAAGGCAAACAAATAAGGGCTCAAAGCTGACCCTTGATGTAGTCCTATCCTAATCGGGAAGTCATCTGTGTCTCCATCACTTGTTCGAACTCTAGTCACAACATTGTTGTACATGTACTTAATGAGCCCGACGTACTTCGTTGGGACTTTATGTTTGTCTAAAGGCCACCACATAACATACCTTGGTATTTTATCATAAGCCTTCTCCAAGTCAATAAAAACCATGTGTAGGTCCTTCTTCTTCTCCCTATACCGCTCCATAACTTGTCTTATTAAGAAAATGGCTTCCATGGTTGACCTTCTGGGCATGAAACCAAATTGGTTCATAGAGACCCGCGTTATTGCTCTCAAGCGATGCTCGATAACTCTCTCCCATAGCTTCATAGTATGGCTCATCAACTTAATTCCCTGGTAATTAGTACAACTTTGAATATCTCCTTTATTCTTGTAGATCGGTACCAATATACTTCTCCACTCATCAGGCATCTTGTTCGATCGAAAAATATGGTTGAACAGCTTGGTTAGCCATACTATAGCTATGTCCTCGAGGCATCTCCAATCCTCGATTGGGATACCATCTGGTCCCATCGCCTTACCTCCTTTCATTCTTTTCAACGCCTCTTTGACCTCAGGTTCTTGGATTCTCTGCACAAAGCGCCTATTGGTGTCATCAAAAGAGTCATCCAACTGAAAGGTTGTGTCCGTATTCTCACCATTGAACAATTTGTCAAAATACTCTTGCCATCGATGTCGGACCTCATCCTCCTTCACCAAGAGATGCTCCCTTTCATCCTTAATGCACTTAACTTGGTTGAAGTCCCTTGTCTTTCTCTCACGAACCCTAGCCATCCTATAAATGTCCTTCTCTCCTTCCTTCGTACTCAAACGTTGGTAAAGATCCTCGTACGCTCTACCCTTTGCCACACTTACAGCTCGCTTTGCAGTCTTCTTTGCCACCTTGTACTTCTCTATGTTGTCCACACTCCTGTTATGGTACAAGCGTCTATAGCACTCTTTCTTCTCCTTAATAGCCCTTTGGACTTCCTCGTTCCACCACCAAGTATCTTTAGCCTCGCCTCCACTTCCTTTGGTTACTCCACACACCTCTGAGGCCACCTTCCGAATGTTGGTTGCCATCTTCTCCCACATGTTGTTTATGTCCTCTTCTTCCTTCCAAAAGCCCTCTTTGATAACCCTTTCCCTGAATACCTCTGACGTCTCCCCTTTCAGTTTCCACCACTTTGTTCTTTCAATCTTAGCTTGTTTATCCCTACGGGCACGCACCTAAAAACGAAAGTCTGCCACCAAAAGCTTATGTTGAGAAACAACACACTCCTCTGGTATCACCTTGCAACCCAAGCATGCTCGTTCAGAGATTTAACCATGGAACTGAAATCAAACAAAAACGTGCCAACGCATCTGAGCAATGCTTAGCCTGCACAGCACGATGTCAGAACGATCGTTCCAAGAACTGTGCAGCATCAAACAATGCAAAACCTTGATATTCACTGAGCGACTACTAGTTACATGCCCAAATGGACACAGCTTACAGCACACCGGCTGTATGAGAATGTTTTAAGGGTGTGTTTGGTTGCCAACAGCAACACACCACAACTCACCTGCCGCAGCTTTGCCATTCTTTAGCTCTCTGTTTGGTTGGCTAACTGAACTCTAACATGACACAAGAAGTTCTGTGGTGCTTCAGGGTTTCGTGTAGATAGTTAGATAGCTTGCCTTTGCGTTTGGCATACTTTTTCTGTGCCACAACTTGCCGCATGTTGTGCCAGCCGGAGCTTAGGTGTGGCCAGTTGGGGTCATCGAGCAAACAAACCCTTGCTCTACTTCTACTTCCTTTGAACTGGATATTCAAAACATGTTTTACTATCATCCTTTGAATTTCCTGTGCTTGTTTTCATGTAAGAGTGGAATAGTTTCTAATTCTTTCCATACATTTAATGGCAACAGGGACGAGGACCTATTAAGTCAGGGCCTTTCATTGAATGATGATTTACAGCGTGTTTTAGCAAAACACGATGCAATTGCTGCTGGCATAGCCGTTCAAGTAGAAAAACCGAAATCAGTCCCAGCCCACGCAGACAGTTCTCCAACGAAGCCCGAGCTGACAAAGGAGGCAGACCAAAGGTTCTGTTGTGTCCTTCTCACATGTTATTACTCTAGCTGAAATAATCCTTTAGCTGATGAGGGTTTAGTAACCCTCGAAAGAGTATCTTAGAATTATTCTTTGACTGACTTTTCCTATGAACACTATGAACCTGTCAGGTCTGCTAAAGTTGCCAGTAGTGTGACTCCATTTGAGCAGTTAGCACTTCCTGCACCGCCATCATCAAGTGCTTCAAAGTCTTATGGAGAATCAGCTGTTACCACAAATATTGACTTACTTAGTGGTGATGAGTTCTTCAAACCAGAACCTGTTCATTCCCAAGCTCTTGTTCCTATAGTGACTCAGCCTGCAACTTCAGCTTCGTCAAGCCCCAGTACTTTAGACCTTTTAGACATGTTTTCAGATAGCAATGCTATCAATAACACCAGCCAGAACCCTACCATACTTTCTATATCTAACACAAATCCTAATCCATCAGTACAAGCCTATCCTGCTCCACAGCAACCTGTTCTACCACACTATCCTTCACCATATGCTAATGGCTTAAATTCAGATACAATGACACCCTATGATCAAGGCTCTAACTTAACCTCAGCAAGTTCATGGAATGGGCAGTTTGCCCATAGAATGATTCCACCACAGCAGGCACCGAATTATGGTACTAACACTGTCTCTTTTAATTTAAGCTTCTAGTATGTACAAGTATCTTAGTATTATTTTTGTTTGTTCTATTAGTTTGTCCCTAAAGTGTTAAAAACAGAGCTAGGTAATTGTTTTACTCCCTAACTTTTTTCTGGATCAGATTACAATTGCTGTGTGTATGCGTCTCTTATTTCCTAATATTTCAAGCTTTTGTGCCATAGAACTGTGATACATTTTTTGGGTAAATTGAGATGCAATGTCTCCATTTTACAACTTAGTATTTTAAATGAAAAGCAATTAGCCAAACTCTAAAATTTCTAAAGCAAGTTCCAAAAAACAAAATCAGCACAATTTACCTCAACGCTAAACAAAGCACAAGATAAAGTTTAGCATCAAGCAGATTAAATTTTCTGTTTGTGAAGTACTTCTATGTAGATTTTTTGTTTCTTCATGTAGAAGTTTTCGTCCTCAGATAGTCAAACTATTGGCGATTGGTCCTTGACAGGTCAAGATGAACAAAGCAACGACCTTCCACCACCACCCTGGGAAGCTCTGCCTGCAGAAACTGAGCAATTAGAAGCTGATCATCCTGGTGGGTTGTCAGCTCTGCCACAATTTGGAGTTAGTCAACCCCAGCCAGTCCAAATTACACATCCTGGGCAGCAAGTGTTACCATCGCAACTAATGCCAACTGGACAACCAGGAGGGCAGTTCCAGCCCGGACTAGCTCAACAACCATATGCTACACAAAATACACAGGATGGAGGAATGTATCCGCCAGTGCAAGGCAACCAACCAGTAGGCATTTATCCCCAGCAAATGGCTGGAGTTGTCTACCAGCAACAGATGTTTAGTGGCCAGATGACAGGCTATGGCTATGGTCAGCAGCCTGGAGGCTACTATGTTCCGAATGCTGCATATGCATATGCTAGTGCAAATGATCTTTCTCAGAGGATGAATGGCCTCTCGATGCAAGACAACAGTCTGTATGGCACACCCGCCTCGTCTTCCCTCCAGCAGCATAACAGGCCAAGCAGACCTGAAGATTCGCTCTTTAGTGATCTTGTTAGCATTGCCAAAACAAAGCCTAGTAAAACTGCGTCCAACAAGGCTGGTAACTTGTAAAGATGAGCCGGTGCTTACAAGTTCCATGGGGGTACCTTCTGCTTATAGTATATAAATTTGTGGATTTTTTTTCCTATTGGAAAGTAGTGGGCGAGATTTGTAGATTCTGAGATTGATAGCGATTGTTTACATCTTTTCAAGAAATTATAGTTTGTTTACTACTCCCTCCATCCCAAATTGTAAGTCATTCCAAGAATCTTGGAGAGTCAAACTTTTTTAAGTTTGACTAAAATTATAGAGAAAAACACAAAGATTGATGACATCAAATAGGTATAATATGAAAATATAACTAATGAAGAATCTAATGATACTTACTTGGTATGATAAATATTATTATTTTGTTATATAAATTTGGTCAAACTTGAAAAATTTTGACTCTCCAAGATTCTTGGAATGACTTACAATTTGGGATGGAGGGAGTATTATTCTGTAGCCTTAATATCTTATGTACATATAAATGGAGCAAAAAAAAAAAAGGAGTCCAGTATGCTGTCTCCTCTCCTGGTTATTCTGGCATACGACTTCTGAATGCCAGACCCTGTTCGTGTTCTATAGGTTTTGCTTGGGCCGTTGTTGCGTCTGCTCAATTATTTGTTATCTACTACAATTGGCTATCAGGAAACCTCTCCTATTTGCACCGATCCTTATTTGACGCGTGCCGCTGCTACTGAAAGTAGTGCTCGACGCGTGTTGCTGCTACTGAAAGTAGTGCTCGGACACGTGCTGTCCTGAGATTGGACAAGGCAGATTTTGAGGTGTGCCTCGTCTCCCTCCTCTCTGCATGCATGCATGACTCGCCTTCCTTCTCTCCGATGATTGTTAGGTTTAAGTTTTTAGGGGGCTTCTCCATGCCCGACGGCCTTAGAAGGAGGAGGGCCCTGTGGTGGCGGTCGAATAGGTGGGTTGGTAGGCGGAGAGTGAGGTGACAAGGTGCCACAAGCGGGTGACGAGGTACATCAGGTGGGCGGAGTTGGCCATGGGGCTAAGAGGTTCGCTTCATCCTTATTCGATGAGGGTTGAGGATAGCTGACGGTGGCGATGGCGATTGGTGGGCGGTGTGGCCGACGGTAGGTGCCATTGGTCGTCGGTGGTAGGTGAGGCTGGTGGCAGATGGGGAAGGGTTGGAGAGTGGAGGTCGATGAATCCTCCGGTGCGAAGTCACAAAGGGAGAGGAAGGAATTCGCGCACCGCAACTGTTATAGACGTGCAAGCGTTGATTAAGGGAGCCGCTGTTTTTATGGCCTTAAAACGAGTACGGTGGAGTCACGGAGGGAGAGAAAGAACTCACGAGCAACTATTAGGGATGCGGGAGTGTTGATTAAGGCTTGTTCGTTTGGGCCGGGAACGGGTGGGTTCGGGCCCAATCCCCATGGATTATCCCGGCGTGAAAGCAATCCTGGCACATGATTAATTGTTTGTTCGTTTAAGCCTCATGTAGCTCTATGGGCACCTCACATATCTAGGCATGGTGCTACAAAAGTTACTCCTTTTGAGTTGGTATATGGGCAAGAGGCCGTATTACTCATCGAGGTGAATTTGGATGCATATAGGCTTGCTAAACAAAATAATTTATCCGTCGTTATGTATTACGATTTAATGATGGATAATGGTGACGAGATGACCGATAAAAGATTAAAAACTCTTAAGGAGATGGTGAAAGACAAAGCTTGGGTTGCCAAGGCTTATAATAAGAAAGTCAAAAGCAAGTCATTCCAAGTTGGTGGTTTAGTGTGGAAAACCATACTACCACTTAGAACGAAGAGCAACAAGTTTGGCAAATGGTCGCCAAGTTGGGAGGTGTGGCAGAACCGATCAATTTATAAGAGCACACGTACAATGACAACCACAGGAGCGATCGCACTGTCATACTTGAGCCCATATAAACCCGGTAGTCCGTCGAGTATCACGAAGGATCTCGAATAATCCAATATACAACCAAGATCATACATGATTCAACATACAAGCCACGTGTTACATAAGTTCACAAGTAGTTCAACATACATCGGAGTACGAAAAGAGTTATTACAACCCAAAGTTCAAATGTAGTAGCGGAAGCGATATAGTTTTAAGACCATCATCACACACACTTGTTCAAATACATGCCAGTTTGTGATCAAGTCCAACAAAAGCATCATAGATAAGACCACATAGAAGAGCCTTGCCTGTGGCCTTACTCCTCGTCCACGGCGGGAGAGAAGCAATTCTTGCAGTACCCGTGGTATACGGTACCATCTGCAATAAGTGGGAAATAAACCCTGAGTATGAGAAGATACTTAGCTAGACTTACCCGTCATGAACCAAAAACAAAGTGACACCAAGGATCATGTAAGGCTTTATAAATGGAGCTGGCTTAACATCATTTTACATAAAAAGCGACTAATTGAACTACATATTTTATAATTCGGTCACCAAATTAATTATAGCTATTCATCTCTAGATTAGCAACTAACCTCTGCCAAACATGTGTTATATAATTAAGCAACATAACAATAGTAACCATAGCCAATTATTTTATCATCCACAGAACCATTCCACTTGTCATTAATCACTATGATAGAAGGAAGCTCAGTCAAATTTCTCACTATCCAGTAGAGACAGTGATTCGAATCGATTGCAACCAGCTGGACAGTATTCCTAACACAAACCCAGACATACCTGCACCAAGGTAGTCTTATGTCACCTTTGGTACAACTCAGGCATAGACGGAATCACATGAGTTTACCCTACTACATAGACTCCGTCTGGCCTCCATTTACATCATCCTATGGTTCTTTTACATGATAGCAAATATAGCCAACCGTGATTTGGTATTCACCTATATCTCGCAGGTGATAGGAAATCACCCGACTTCTACCGACTAAGCATTGCTAAGCATTTATTCGATCCTGGACCTACATAGGGTTCAAGGTATATTTCTGGACAAGAAAATTATATGCATAAAGTGTTTTCAATCAACTCCTATAACCTAATGCATCAAACATAAAAGGACTCAAGTTGATATTTATAAAACATAGGAGGCTTAGAATGCTCCGAGGCTTGCCTTTCAAGTAAGACGAGGGCTTATGGTCCGGGCACTCAGGCAAATTTTTTGGAACCTGTTCTTCGCCTTCTAGAGCTATTGGCTGCTGGGCCTCCTATTGGTCCTCCTCTTCCACTGCCTTGAATTCCAAAAGCGTTATTCCCTTTGGTGATCCTATATGTATGAAGGTATAGATAAATATAGCGAATGCACAAGGGATGAAGTGTAAGTATGGTATGATGAAATGCATATACATTTTAGCAACAACATAACAAGATGATGGCAAGATTACTTTGCTTTATTTGAGTAAGTGCATATCTCTTCTCTAGTAGATAACTTTTAGTTTACTAAGTAGGTGCATATCTTCCCTCTAGTAAAGCAGCATACACTCACCATGTTTTAGCAACCTAAGATAGAGTTGTTTATCATCATTAGGATGTCTATTACCTGCAGCTAACAACTTATCTTAATTAGCCTAATCATCTAATTTAATAGGCACCATGCTAATACAAAGCAAACAATTCAAGAACTAGATGCAATTGAATTATGGAGCAATAAATATATAATTGCATACACCCAATTAAAATTGGTCACAACCAACTGAACCAACAGATTATATACATCACCAACATGTTGAAAGGTATAATGGTTGGACCTAAATCAATTGTATATAGGCCTTTATTACTTTATTTAATTTGGATGAAAATTGGAACTGCTACTTCTAGGGCACAAAAAATTCTAGAAAAATTATAGCAACTCATACATGCTCTCAAGAGACTGATGTTAAAATTTCATGTCATTTGGACAAGTACAACAACCTCTACAAAAATAACAAGTTACATGCTTTATAGCCACTTAAATATACTTAGCATAGTGAAAAGTGTCAAGCAATAGATTTACTATTTTTCTTACATTCCTTATAATACCAATATACTGTGAAAATTAATTTATGTTCATAGGTTACATAAATCTACCACAATTGATTTCAGAAGAACTAGCATTTAATTAAGCCAAAATAAGAAATCATATCCCAAGCATGTCAACTGTGGGTTTCATATTTTTCCAAGCTACAACATGTCAAAACAAGACTAGCAAATTTGGGATTACATTTTTGGTATCTCCCAAACTCCAGTTATGCATTTTTCAAGACTAATAGGAATAAACAAGATAATTTAAATAGGGTATAAACTTGTAGCACATACCAAGTTCAATATTTTTAACAGATAGTACTCATCGAGATGAATCCAACAAAATTTGGTTCACTCAATTTGGACACTCCTAGAATTAGTTATGAATTTTTGAAGCTTGAATCAATTTCTAAAAACAATTAAAGGAAAACATCAAAATCTAAAATCGCTACGCGCCCCCGGTCTACTGCACCTAAGAGGCTGACGGCTAGGACCCGAGGTCAACTCAGCCCCACCTGTCATAGGCGCAGAGGCAGGGGCGCGTTTTGACCGATGAGAGCTCGCCGATGACGAGGTCTCCGACGACATGGTCTTCACCACTGGCTTCCTTTCGTCACTCCGCACTCAACGGTGTAGGTGGTTGGAGCTATTACAACCTCTAGCCAGGGTGGCGGCAGCAATGGCGGACGACAGCGCTACGTGGTGGTGGTCCGGCCATGGCATGCTCGGGTGAGCACGACAACGGCTTTGTGGTGACCTAGCGGAGATCTAGGGTTAGGGTTATGGCTCTAGGATGCGCCGGTGAGGCATGGCCGCGTGCATGGCGGCATGACGGTGCGAGCGCGGCAATGGCGCTGCAGCGTTCCGACGAGCCAGGTGACAGCATTAGGCATCCGTCTTCCCGTTGAGTTTTGCCATCCCAAGGCTATGCTCTAACGCCTAACAACAAGAGAGAAAGGAGACTAGGTGAGCATGGCCACGGTGGCGTGCATGGCGGCGATGCTCTCGGCTCATGGCGGTGGATGCGCGTTCTTCCCTCGGTGAGGCTGGCATTGGCTAGAGGCCAGCGGCTATAGTATCCAGAAGCTCTAGCGACTATAGAATGGTAGAGAGGGAGAGTAGAGCATGCGCAAGGTGGTCTGGCCATGGCGAGCTTGAGCTCAGCGATGCTCTACGGCCATGGCGACCGCGGTGATGGCACATTGGGCCTTTACCTATGCTCGGGGAGCGTTGCTAGCGGGTCGATGGTGTAGCACGTGAAGTGGCGGAGCTAGGGGCATGACGAATCAAATGACATTGTGGCATAGGTGGCTAGCAGGGCCGGCGAAGGCACGACGGCGGTGGCGCTGCAACTTTGCTTCGCTTCGATGAGCGCGGGCGAGAAAGAGAGAGAGAGAGGGAGTGTGAGTGATCGAGTGCCCTTTCCTTTTGCGCGACAGGATGGGCCGGTGCCGGCGTACGGCGCTACGCGGCGTGCGCGGCCTGCCCGTGGTCGGCCACTACCAACCGGTCTGAAATCGGCTAAGTGGCGATTCAGGCAGTCTGATAGCGTGACTTTGCACCCCTGGATCTCCCAAACTATGGCGAGTTTTGATCAACCAATTTTACCATTGTGTAGAGCTATGTGAGTACTATAAAATTGCTTAAAGGAGTTTGGTCTAATTCGAAATGGTTTTCAAACTAAAAATCGCCAAAAGTAGGTACATGAAAATTGTAAACAGTCTCAGAAAAATTTTCAAGTTTCAAAACAACCTCAAGTTGATTTTTGGAAGCCCTATTTGACCAACTTAGGCACTGATTCAGCTCTTGACCCTTAAACAAAGTTTCTTCTACATGACATGAACTACAACTTTTATTTAGGGCCCACTGCCATGCAAGCTCTCTAAGTAATTAGTCATGTGAGGTCAAACAATCAACTTAA
>NW_027096598.1:59671-100000 GCF_019320115.1 Miscanthus floridulus | reverse complement strand
CCTCTCCACACACAAGAGAGGAAGAGCACCATAGCAAGAGCAAGAGCAACACTACTCAATGGGCTTATGCCCTAGCTAGCTCTAGAAGAGAAATAGGGAGAGATGTGAGGGAAGAGTTCGGGGAAGAAGTGCCGGGCTAGTCGGTAACCTTCCTCCCTTGTTCCTCGGTGAACACCGTCTTTGTACCTCCACGGGTATTTAGTAAGTGTTCGTGACTCTTATGATTCAAAGTCTTTGAGTTGTTAAGCTATACTTTTACTTATTTACGGGTTCGTCGTCTGTCCCCGTGGCGGATGCTCTAGTAGAGGACTCCTGATAAAGAGGGATATTCCTAGTGCCGCTAGAGTAGTAGTTGATAGCGTAGATGTGGTGTCTAGGCTAGAGGCTACCTTCGTTTGCGTTGTATCCTCCGGTTGAGAGGTAGGCGACAGGTGGTGATAGCCCTGTCCGTCCCTCGTAATCCCCCACGTTCGGATACGACGTAGAGCCATAGGTCGGTATCGTCTGGCAGACCAGGTGTAAGCTAGTGCCCGAAGTGAGCAAGTAGAAATAGAGTTTATCTATCCTTAGGCCCTAAACCATAGGAATCCATCTCACCCTTATCAGCTATCCTTGTGTTCTCCTTGGACGAATTAGTTAGAAGAAATACCTCCGTTCCTTGTGGAAAATATGATACCATCAATACTTCTGGGTGAAAGCTAAAACGGTAATTCCGTATGCTTGCGGATTAACTTCTATAGATGTTAAGAAATACCAACAGTGGCACAGTTGGGGATCAAGTGTAACACACTCTTTTCGAGCACAAACACACTTAAGGGGGTGTTTGGGACTGCTCCACAAACTCTATCGTGGAGTAGCTCCACAAAAACCTAGGGTTTGTGGAGCACCCATTTAGGTGCTCTCACAACTCCACTATTTTTTCTCGAACAGAGTGCGTGGAAGTAAAACTGTTTGACTAAAAAACGTGGAGCGAAGCTGAAAAATATGGTGCGGAGCAGTCCCAAACCCCCCCTAAATTTACATGTGTTTATAACTCATTATAAGAAAGTTTTAGAATGTAATTGAATATTTAGGTTCCATTATGTCGTTCATGGATAAGATGGTCTTATGGTTGGATTTGCTCATTCGTTTGGTCATTGAGATGGTCTTATGGTTAACATTGATCTTGTGGTTGTTTTATTTAAATAAAACTATGGGGGAGTTCCCAACAATGATTAAGATTTATATAAAAGATGAAAAAAAACAGAGTGTAAGCCCCAGACTCTAGAAATACTTACAAGAAGAGAGGATGGGGGAGGGAAGGATAGAGGCGATCACTGCATCAGCAGGTATTTGTAGGGACGACTTATTTGCATTTGTAGCCACGGTTTTGCTAGTCGCCCCTAAGCAACCGCGGTACAAATGCCCGGTTTGTAGGAGCGGTTAGCTAGCTACATAAACAAATCAATTTATAGGGGCGGCTGACGATTTATATGGGCGGCTGGATATTGAGCCGCCCATACAAATCAATTTCCAAAAATCATGAAAAATTTATCAAAAAAATAGCTAATTTTTTTTAATCCAAGGAGGCCCTCACTAGTGAGCCACACACTCGCTCTATAGCAGCGGTATTTTTTACATGATTTTTGGAGACTTCACATCGGCTAGGATTCGAACCCACGACCCCGCCCTCACGCATGCTCTCATCTACCACTGCACCTCACCCTCACTTGTGTTTATATTGTATTTTCTTTCCCCACATATTATCCTAAACCGAGTTCAAATTGATTATTTGAGACTCCAAACGAATTCAAATGAAAAAGTTGTCAACTACAAAGTTTCATAACTTTTCGATATCTACAACTTTTATTTTGGTAGTTTTTCCATCCGAGGTCGTTTACAAAATTTGAATTTTAAATTTGAGAAATTCAAACTTAGCTTTCCTTGATAAGATGATTTCAAATCAAAAAGTTATCAACTACAAATAATATTTTTTTGAGATCTACAACTTTTGTTTTTACTGTTTGTCCATTCGAGGTCATTTAAAAATTCAAAATTCAAAATTTTGAAAATTCAAACATAGTTTTCCATGACAAGATGATTTTAAATTTAAAAGTTGTCAACTACAAAGTTGTATAATTTTTTAGGATCTATAACTTTCATTTTGGTTGTTTCTCCATCCGATGCCGTTTGAAAATTCAAATTTTAAATTTGAGAAATTCAAACATAGTTTTCCTTGACAAAATGAATTCAAATGAAAAAGTTGTCAACTATAAAGTTCTATAACTTTTCGAGATCTATAACTTTTATTTTGGTCATTTGATCATTTATTCATCCAACATAGTGGAACTGACATTGTTCACAAATTTTACATATCCCTCTTATAGTTTATGTAAACTATAATGGAGAAATGTAAATTTTGTGAACGATGTTACTACCACTTTGTCGGATGAACAAATGACCGAAATAAAAGTTGTAGATCTTGATGAGTTCTACAACTTTTAATGTTCATGAGTTTTCATCTGAAATTATTTAATGATGTTCGGAGTTGCTATTTTTTGAAATTTAAAATTCAAATAGATAATACACAGTCACAAGAAAAGTTGAACAAAATAATAGATGTAAGAACAGAATAAATTGATAGAGCATGATTTTAGAAAATTTTAGAAAAAAATCAAGTAATTTGAAGTTAGTATGAGGGAGAAAGACTAGTTATAAGTTTTAGCCAGAGATTAAAAAGAGAAATTAGAATTCTTCAATAATTTAAAATTAAATTTCAAACAGTATTTTGAAGCATTAAATGAATTCAAATGAAAAAGTCATAAACAATAAAGTTTCATAACTTTTCAAGATGTACAACTTTTATTTTGACCATTTCTTCATCCAAGGTTGTTTTCAAAAATTTGAATTTTAGTACTTAATTTCTAATATTCAGCGTTCATTTGTAGGGGCGGCCAGATATTGAGCCGCCCTTACAAATATGGTCATTTGTAGGGGTGGCTTAAGATAGAGCCGCCCCTATAAAAAAAGTGGCGTTGCTACAAATCATTTGTGCAGTAGTGGATCAAGAGAAATAACTAGGAGAAAAAAGTGAAATTAGAGGTTGTAAAGTTACTAAAAAAAATTAGACCCCTATCAAGGGATCATAACTGAGCCTGGTGACTCTTTGGTGCTTCAATCTGTATTAGGGGTAGTGGCAACTACATACCCAGTACCATGAGGAAAAAACATGTTGTTTCTTGTCCATCTTTTTAATTGTTGCATTTCCTTTCATGTTCTAGCATTGTGCATTGCTTATTTTGAAGAGCCAATATGGGGCTAGGGCCACGATCAATCACTACTGGATTCAGGTTCTTTGTCTCGGCAAAGGCCAAATTGCACTCGGCAAAGCCTTTGCCGAGTGCGGCACTTGGCAAAGAACACACGGCAAAAA
Source organism: Miscanthus floridulus (assembly GCF_019320115.1). Classification (NCBI taxonomy): domain Eukaryota; kingdom Viridiplantae; phylum Streptophyta; class Magnoliopsida; order Poales; family Poaceae; genus Miscanthus; species Miscanthus floridulus. Next base: position 96,588 of record NW_027096598.1, on the reverse strand, counting down.
ATTGATCGGCAAAGCCCTCTTTGTCGAGTGTCTTTTATCGGGCACTCGCAAAGGCTTTGCCGAGAGCCCCGAGGGCACTCGGCAAAGAAAAGCGACCGTCATGGCACCAGCCCCGTTGATGGTCGCTTTGCCGAGTGCCAACCCTGCAGGCACTCGACAAAGATTTTTTATTTTTTTAAAAAAAATTCTTTGCCGAGTGCCCTCTATCCGGCCCTTGGCAAAGATGTTTTATTTTTTTTTCTAAAAATTCTTTGCCAAGTGCCCCCTGGCCGGCGCTCGGCAAAGTTTGATTTTTTTTTTAAAAAAAATTCTTTGCCGAGTGCCCTCTGGCCGGCACTCGGCAAAGTTTGAATTTTTTTTTAAAAAAATTCTTTGCCGAGTACCATGTTCATGGCACTCGGCAAAGCTGGAAAAATGGTTTTCCGAGCGCCCATTTTTCCAGCTTTGCTGAGTGCTGTGACCATGACACTCGGCAACGGGGTCCTTTGCCGAGTGCAACACTCGGCAAAGTGACCCAAAACGGCAATTTTTAATTTTTTTACATTCCATCATGACAAATAAATTCATACAAACATATATCACATATATATCTCATTCATCACATATATATCTCATCCATCACATATATATCTCATCCATCCACACATCCATCCACACATATCACATCCATCACAATATATATCACATATATAATAATAAGTGCTCAAGTCCATCCAAATAAATCCACAAGTCCATCACAAGTCCATCAAAGTCCACAAGTGCATCACAAGTATATCACAAGTCCATCACCAAGTGAACAACAAATGAAAAAAATACAACGTGCACTCATCTCGGCCACTGCGACTGTGGTGAAGGCCCAGCTCCATCATTCAGAGGTGCATGAGGTGGATTATTCGAACCACCGTCAGATGGAGACTGTACAAAGGAGAAAAGATTGCATGTGAGACAAGATTATTTGGATAGCTAATCTAGGAAGGTAGAGGCCATACAAGCAAAGCACAAGCGAAAGTAAAAAACTTTCATACTCACAGGAGTAGCTGCAGCTGCAGGACGCGAAGGCAGAGGCGGAACCAACAGCCCAGCTGGCAGAGAGAAGCCCACACGTTGCCCAAGCCCTTGTAAGGAACTCCGTAATGTCCATCAGCCTCTGCGCCTGGGCCTGCCGCTCGGCCCGCTTGGCCTCCAGCTAGGACGCCATCCTCTGCTACCCGGCCTCTAGCTCCTGACGTTGCCTTATTTCTTGTTCTAGCCGGGCTTGCAATATTTCACTCCAATGTTTCAGTAATATAAAGCTAATTAAGGTGTGTAAAGATCAATGTAAGACGAGTAAAATAGGAATAACCTCGAGTGCGTCGACCCGGTGCTGTGCAGCAATCGGCCGTGTGCGAATGGCCGGGCTCTCGCTCGTGCTCCATGCTCGGATCTAGGAGAGAGAGGGAGTAGAGGCCGTGTCAATGACGCCATCGCCAAGCTTGAACCGTCCATGCTTCTTGCCTTGCCCCGCCCTCATGACGGCCTCTCCATCGAAGTCCTGGGTGCTCAGATCATGGTCTGGCCCGTGGAGCGACCTCGCCACCTCAATGTACTCATTGATGCGGGAGTGGACGCTCGGGTTCATGTATGCCTCAGGCGAGTCCTCTAGGTTGAAGGAGACGTCGGACATCGCCTTGCCCTTGTGGGCCATACACCATGCCTAGAAGTCCGAGCAAGCCTGGCCACTATGTGACGCCGACTGCGAGAAACACAGCACGATGATTAGAAATCAGGCAGAACTAAGCATCACAATAGATAAATGAATTTGCGTACCCATGCTTGTTTGTATCCGGTGAGGCTGCGGCTACCTTGATGGTGTGATGGACCTTGCATCTGCAAACGACGGTCCTGGGCATCCCTGTGCATCTTGAGGTACTCCTCCGTGAACCACCTCTCCACCATCATCGCCCAGCACTCAGGATACGCTTGGCACCACCAGGGAATCATCTACACGTCATCAAGTATTGGACATATAAGAAGATTAAATTAAACCAACTTAATCTCAAAACGAATCAATGTTGCTGTTCTTAATTTACCTCAAGGTACTGCTCTCGGGTCAGCTACATCTCTCTTGTGACTTTCTTGGTTTTCCTCTCTCCAAGCTTCGACCCATAGTAGGTTACGATGGCCTAGATGCGCACCTCATGATGCATGTCATTGACGAGTTTTTTACAGGCTTTGGTAGTCACCTGCTCTGCCCTGTCCTCAAATCCCTCCTCACATCTATAATAAGTCTGCATACAAAAGCGATGTATCCATTCATTATTTCAAGAAAAGTCTAATGAATGCAACGTATTGAGTAATGTTGTGCGAGGGAGACTTACCCAAAACTCTGCCTTCACCCGTGCCGCCTTGTTGGGGTACTCCGCATCGAGGGCGATGGTGCAGTGGTCAAACGAGTAGGCCGGCTCCATCTTCGATGCGTACGTGACAATGCCGGGGAAGTGTTGCCTACACAATAGACCTAGGATGTCATTGACTAGCTGTGCGCTACCACCCGACACAACCACCCAGTTCCTGCACAAGTGATTAAGAAAAATTATTAGTTTTTTTCATCATATCATATGAAGTAGTGGTGATAACATATAAAGTTACTTACGTTTGCCCTTCAGGGCGAATCACTGGGCGTTGGTGAGGAAGCGAAACCTGTGGGAGGCTCACGGGACCTCGCAAGTAGACACTCAAAGAGGAGTCAGAGGAAGCGGAACCTATGTCTGCCGCCTCCCACTCATTGTCCTTGTGCGACCCCTCCTCCTCGTCCGTCTACCGAACCAGCTCTTCGTCCGACTCATCCACGGGTGCCACCTCCTCCTCTAGCTCCTCCTCATGTGGCGTGGGAGGAGACAACCCCCTCCTACGACTGGCAGTCCTCCTCCTCCTATCTGATCCCTCCATCGCCTCGTCCGCCGCTTCCTGCAGCTGGCGTGGTCTTTGGTAAATCGAGTTCACGGACCTATGATGGTCGCCCGCCATCTTTGTTCAATCACCTGCAATAAAGAAGAAAAACAAGACACAATTAGAAATAGGTGCAAAAATGAACAAAACATAATTACAAAAAACATAGTAATACATGTATTAGAAATATATGCAAAAATGAACAAAACATAATTACAAAAAATATAGTATTACATGTATTAGAAATAATCTTCATGATTGAGATTAGCTGGATCATAGGTCTCGTCATCACTATCAACATTGTCCAACTCATCAACACTATCCGAAGGAGGAATGTTGTCTTCATTGTCATTGCCTAAACATAATCGCTCAAGCATTTGTATGTCCTTCAGATTTTGCACCTCGTCTCCAGCGTCCTCATCATCATCCCTTTCATTGTCTACTTCCATTCCTATCTCTTCGGTTAAGTCTATGTCAAACCTTCCTTGTAGCCCCTCTTCTTGATAGAACTCTCCATCATATGTGTTTGGGTTGAAGTTGTAATCTTCATCATTTGGGACATGTAGTTTACCGTGTGGCGATACCTTGTGCACAATAGACCAACCCTTAAGATGCTCGGCGACTTTGCACGCGTCTGACGTATAATAAACTTGGATGGCCTGTTAAGCCACAATGTAGACATCTTTTCCTGGATAGATGGAATCCTATCGAATCTCGACTAGCCCAAGCTTAGGGGTCTGTCTTGTTACTCTAGGATGAAACTAGTGGCATTTGAATATGATAGGAGTAAGAGGTTTGGAACCATAGAATGATAGTTCGTAGATTTCTTCAATTCTTCCATAATCGTCGAGTCCATCAGTGCTGGGCGTAACAACTCCGCTATTTGTGGTTTTTCGATTGGGCCATCTCTGCTCGTAGCTTGCTGTGTGAAAATGATATCCATTCATGTCATAACCGGTAAATGACTTGACCCTAACGGCACAGCCGTTTGCAACCTGTCTCAGCTCGTCACTTGTAGGCGCATCAGTTTGGGCTTTCTGTTTGAACCAACAAATGAAATCGGGGCTCTCTGGTCCCGGACCCTGTGAAAGAAGGGTATCATTTTCTTGCAGGGTAGGTTGCCTTGATCCATGCCAGGATTGACAAAGAAATTCCTTGTACCAATGAGAAACAAGGGGGTTAGACGAAGAAACAAGGACATACGATGAAATGAAATAAGTTCGTTCAGAACTTACCCAATGAATGGCTGCACCTCGACAAGGTTGGTCAACACATATAGCATGATACTGCGCCACTCTTCATTTTTTCAATTGCTTAGTGGTCGATGCACTTGTGCTTCTGAGTTGCCCTTGGAAAAGGCTAAGGTTCGATTCATTTTTGCCAGCATTATAATGAGGGGGTGGATTATAAACGCTAGGAAGGTTCTCAGTGTAGTATTTCTCTATGAAGTTCGACACCTCCTCTAGAATGTATGCCTCTGCAATGGAAGCCTCAATTTTGGCTTTATTTCTACTTTTTGCGAAGAGTCTTCAGACATCTCTTGATTGGATAGCACCAACAGTCCTGCATGGGCCCCCCCCATCCGTGCCTCATATGGGAGGTGCATAATCAAATGTTGCATCAGCAAGAAGCAGCCGGGTGGAAAGATCTTCTCCAACTTATAGAGCAACACGGGTGCCGCTTTTTCCAAGTCATTAATGACGGTCCGAGAGAGCTCCTTGGCACAAAGCTGGCGTAATAAGTAGCTCAACTCTGCTAGCACTTGCCAGACATGCTCCAGGACAAAGCCTCGAACCATCACCAGAAGAAGCCGCTCAATACATATGTGGTAGTCATGACTCTTCATCCCATTGACTCACAGAGTGCCTAAGTTCACTCGCCTCTTTAGATTCACTGCATACCCATTAGGGAACATTAGCGTCTGGATCCATTCAAATATTTCCCTCCTTTGGTCCTTTTTCAAGACGAAATTAGCCTTAGGCCTTCTCCAGGTCTTGCCACGACTAGGAGGCTGCATCTCTTGATTTGGTCTATCGCACAACGTTGCTAGGTCCACTCTAGCCTTAGGGTTGTCTTTAGACTTTTTAGTGTCCATGAGTATTGCCCAAAGTGCCTTGGCGACATTCTTTTCAATGTGCATTACATCAATGTTATGTGGCAGAAGAAGGTCATCGAAATAAGGGAGCCTCGTCATGCCCGAGATATGAGTCCACATATGTTGCTCACCATATCCCATAAAACCACCTTCTTCATTGGGCACGAGAGCATCTATCTGAGCATGAACCTTAGCACCAGTCATCATCTGCGGTGTAGGGTTTGTCACTTTGATACCTTTCGTAAAGTTCTTGATGTCTTGTCTGAATGGATGGTCAAGAGGTAGGAATTGATGATGTCTGTCGAATGATGAATACTTGCCACCCTTCTACAACCAAATGAACCTCACACCTTCCTTGCATATTGGGTATGGGAACTTCCCGTGAACACACCAGGGCAGAATATCCCATACGCCAGAAAGTCATGCAGGGAGTAGTGATACCAAACATGCATTTTGAAGGTTGTCTTTGTAGCTCGATCGTATGTCCATACCCCTTCATCCCAAGCATAGACCAATTCATCAAATATGGGCTCCATGAACACACCCATATTACTCCCTGGGTGTCTAGGAATTATCAACGACAAGAATACGTTATGTCGTTGAAAGGAGACACCGGGGGAGGGGGAGATTAAGGGGGATAACGAAGACAGGCCAACATGTTTATGGGGCAGCCATCATTCCATAAGGATTGAACCCATCTATTGCCAGCGCGACACGTACATTACGAGCCTCATCTGCTTTGTCACGATGTTTGTCATTAAAGCGGATCCAAGCTTCACCATCGGATGGATGTACCATCTTGTCAGGATTGTACTGTTTGCTATTTTTGTGCCATGTCATCTGTTTCATAGATTCATCGGTCATGTATAGCCGTTGGATCCTTGGTAGGAACAGAAGGTACCATAGGATTTTCATAGGGATCGTAAGTTGCCTCTTCTGGCCATCATCAGAGTCTACCTCTAGGCACCTGGAGGATTTACACTTTGGATAAAACTTTGCATGCTCGTGTTCTTTCCTAAATAGGATGCACCCCTTCAGACAAGCATGTATATGCTCATACGGCATCTTAAGTGCACGAAGGAGTTTCTATGACTCGTACATGCTCTTTGGCAGAATGTGGCCCTCCGAAAGCAGGGTGCCAATCACGGCCAACATCTTATCGAAGCCTTCTCGACTCAAGTTTAACTTGGACTTCAACCCCATTGAGCATCCAATGGCATCCAGTTGAGACACCGTTGACCGACCATGAAGGGGTTTCTGTGCCGAGTCCATCATGTCATAGAATGCCTGTGCGGCTGCCTCCATCTCCTCCTTCTCACGTCCATCATCGAACTGTCCTTGGTGAAAGTCATCTAACATGTCTGCTACCTCGGCATTAGCATCAAAAGCCTCCACCCATGGTCTCACCACCTCCTCTCTCATACGATGGGCTTCACCATGGTGGACCCACCAGGTGTAGTCCAGTGTAAATCCATTTTTCATAAGATGTTTACCCATTTCCACCTTGTTTACCCTTCTCCTGTTTCCACATTTGTTGCAGGGACACAAAATTAGGCAATGTCCTTTAGCAGCCTTGCCAAATGCACTATTCAAGAAAGCATAAGTCTTATTCATCCATTCCGTGGTGTAATCACTCTAACTTCTCTAGCCCATGTACATCCACTAACGATCATCCATCCGCTAACATATGTATCAGCGAGTAATGTAACCATTAATTGCATCTACATGGTGTTCCTACTATCTAATAGGTGAGGATAGGTCCTAATCCCACCCACGGATGTGTAGATGAGGTTAGTTTCCATGCTCTACTCCTATCCGAGACAGAATTTCGGCAGCACCTCCCCGCTGTTCTCTAGATACACGTCCTACCAAAGAAGAGTGCGTATCCGGAGAACAACAGGGAGGTGATGCTGAAACTCTATTTCGGACCGGAGTAGACCATAGAAACTAACCCATCTACGTATCCATGGGCTGTTAAAAAAACGTGGACAATCCGAAATAGATACGGTTATAGATATGCAAAGATCTGCATACCTCCAACCGTATCTCTTTTGAATGGGAGATGCCTAACTAGGTTACGCGATCTATGACCATGATACGGAAAGAGGGGTTATACCTAGGGTGGCGGTGGAGTCAGGCTAGCAGGGCCATGGCGGGTCGGTGCAGTGGCGAGGCGACGCAGTGTAGGCAGACCTGCATGGCGATGGGAACTCCGACTCGGCTCCGATGGGCTCTTCTCTACAAAATAGAACAAAATACTGTCATTTTAAAAAAATTGGCAGAACCTCCCCTGCATGGTGAGGTTTCCAAAACCTACAAAAAACAACGGCACGATGGCCGACAAGCACATATGTCTCAAGAGAAGCCATGTAGTTTGGATATCAATCCATGCAGAAGAATATATCCAAGTAGTACCACTACTTCTACTACTACTACTACTACCACTAGTTCTACTACTACTACCACTATTGCTACTACTACTACCACTAGTTCTACTACTACAACTACCACTAGTTCTACTACTACTACCACTACTTCTAATACTACTACTAGCACTAGCACTACTACTACTACAACTAATACTACTACAACTATCACTACCACGACAACAACAAGAGAGAGGGCATACCTGATGGGTGCCGGGGTAGGGGGCGGGTGGCGTCAGGGTCGGGGTCATGGTCGCCGGAGTCGGGAACAGGGTTGGGCACGGGCGGCGTCGGGGCGGGCGGTCCACGGGGCGTGGCCAGGGGCAGGGCTGGCTCCTCCTCATCATCATCATCCTCCTCCTCCTCCTCTCCTCCCCCCCCTCCTCCTCCTCCCCTCCTCCACTCGCCGGTGTTGGCGGGCCGGCGTGGGCGAGCTGGCCACACGCGGGTGCGGGGGCGGGGGCTGGTGGGGGCGGGGACAGGCACCGGCGCGCGGCGCGGGGAAGGGGTGGCGGCATAGGCGGTGGCCCTGTGGCTGGCGAGCGCACGGGGAGGGGAGGGCGGCGCGCGGCGCGGGGGTGGGCCGGCGTTGGCGAGCGGCGGCGTGGGGACGGCCGGGAGCGGCGACGTTCGCCTATCTGTCTGTGGCTTGGACTGCTCGGCCGAATTCGGCTAAGTGCCCCCACCCGCCCCTTTGCCAAGCGCCGGATCAGGGAGGCACTCGGTAAAGGAGACAACTTTGCCGAGTGCCCCGACCCGGCCATCGGCATAGATTTTTTTGAAATACCTTTGCCGAGTGCCCCTGTGAAGGCACTCGGCAAAGAGGAAATTTCTAAAAAAAAATTAAAAAAACCTCTTTGCCGAGCGTCTTATTCTTGGCACTCGGCAAAGACCCCCTTTGTCGAGTGCCATGCCCCGGCGCTCGGCAAAGTTTTTTTTGGTCTCCAAATTTTTTGTGCAGCCCTTTTAAAGTACTAGGAACTCCTCGTTAGAATTTAGGGATTTTTTGTGGCTTTTTGATATATTTAGTTACTTTATTTTGTTTACTTGAATTTTTTCAAAAAATATAAATTTGAACTGCACGTGGTACGAATAATGGAATTTAATGATTCAAAAACTTATAGTCATGTTACTGAGTGTAGTGTGAGGCCGTATCCAGGAACAGACCTAAAATTTCGGACATCTTGTTCATGAAACATGTCCGCGAACTTGCGTACGAAGTGTTTTCAAATTCTATAAAAAACAAACGAAGTCCGAAAATCATAAAACTTCGCACGCAAGTTCGCGGTCATGTTTCGTGAACGGTTTGCTTTTTATAGAATTTAAAAACACTTCGCACGCAAGTCGCGGTCATGTTTCGTGAAATAGGTGTCCAAAATTTCGGGTCCATTCCTGGATACGGCCTCACACTACACTCAGTAACATGACTATCATTTTTTGAATCATTAAATTCTATTATTCGTACCATGTGCAGTTCAAATTTATATTTTTTTGAAAAAATTCAAGTAAACAAAATAAAGTAACTAAATATATCAAAAAGCCAAAAAAATCTCCAAATTCTAACGAGGAGTTCCTGGTACTTTAAAAGGGCTGCACAAAAAATTTGGAGGCAAAAAAAACTTTACCGAGCGCCAGGGCATGGCACTCGACAAAGGGGGGTCTTTGCCGAGTGCCAAGAATAATACGCTCGGCAAAGAGGTTTTTGAATTTTTTAAAAATTTCCTCTTTGCTGAGTGCCTTCACAGGGGCACTCGGCAAAGGTATTTCAAAAAAAATCTATTGCTGACGGCCGGATCGTGGCACTCGGCAAAGTTGCCTCCTTTGCCGAGTGCCTCCCTGATCCGGCGCTCGGCAAAGGGGCGGGTGGGGGCACTTAGCCGAATTTGGCCAGGCAGTCCAAGCCATAGACAGACAGGCCAACGCCGCCGCTCCCGGCCATCCCCGCGCCGCCGCTCTGCCAACGCCGGCCCACCCCCACGCCGCGCGCCGCCCTCCCCTCCCCGTGCGCCGCGCCCGCCAGCCACCGGGCCGCCACCTACGCCACCGCCCTTCCCCGCGCCGCACGCCGGTGCCTGTCCCCGCCCCCGCGCCCGCGTGTGGCCGATCGTGGCCAGCTCGTCCACGCCGGCCCGCCAACACCGGCGAGTGGAGGAGGGGAGGAGGAGGAGGAGGAGGAGGGGGAGGAGAGGATGATGATGATGATGATGATGATGATGATGAGGAGCCAGCCCTGCCCCCGGCCATGCCCCGTGGACCGCCTGCCCCGACACCGCCCGTGCCTGACCCCGTTCCCGACTCTGGCGACCACGACCCCGACCCCGACGCCACCCGCCCCTACCCCCGACACCCGTCAGGTATGCCCTCTCTCTTGTTGTTGTCGTGGTAGTGATAGTTGTAGTAGTAGTGCTAGTGCTAGTAGTAGTATTAGAAGTAGTGGTAGTAGTAGTAGAACTAGTGGTAGTTGTAGTAGTAGAACTAGTGGTAGTAGTAGTAGCAATAGTGGTAGTAGTAGTAGTAAAACTAGTGGTAGTAGTAGTAGTAGAAGTAGTGGTACTACTTGGATATATTCTTCTGCATGGATTGATATCCAAACTACATGGCTTCTCTTGAGACATATGTGCTTGTCGGCCATCGTGCCGTTGTTTTTTGTAGGTTTTGGAAACCTCACCAATGCAGGGGAGGTTCTGTCGATTTTTTTTTTAAAATGACAGTATTTTGTTCCATTTTTATAGAGAAGAGTCTGTCGGAGCCGAGTCAGAGTTCCCATCGCCATGCCGGTCTGCCTGCACCGCGTCGCCTCGCCACTGCACCGACTCGCCATGGCCCCGCTAGCCTGACTCCACCGCCACCCTAGGTATAACCCCTCTTTCCGTATCATGGTCGTAGATCGCGTAACCCAGTTAGGCATCTCCTGTTCGAAAGAGATACGGTTGGAGGTATGCAGATCTTTGCATATCTATGACCGTATCTGTTTCGGATTGTCCACGTTTTTTGGACGGCCCGCGGATGTGTAGATGGGTTAGTTTCCATGGTCTGCTCCGGTTCGAGATAGAGTTTCGGCATCACCTCCCTGTTGTTCTCCGGAGACGCACTCTTCTTTGGTAGGACGTGTATCTAGAGAACAGCGGAGAGGTGCTGCCGAAATTATGTCTCGGATAGGATTAGAGCATGGAAACTAACCTCATCTACGCATCCGCGGGTGAGATTAGGACCTATCCTCACCTATTAGATAGTAGGAACACCATGTAGATGCAATTGATGGTTACATTACTCGCTGATACATATGTTAGAGGATGGATGACCGTTAGTGAATGTACATGGGCTGAAGAAGTCAGAGTGATTACACCACAGAATGGATGAATAAGACCGATGCTTTCTTGAATAGTGCATTTGGCAAGGCTGCTAAAGGACATTGCCTAGTTTTGTGTCCCTACAACAAATGTGGAAACAGGAGAAGGGTAAACAAGGTGAAAATGGGTAAACATCTTATGAAAAATGGATTTACGCCAGACTACACCTGGTGGGTCCACCTTGGTGAAGCCCATCGTATGAGAGAGGATGTGGTGAGACCATGGGTGAAGGCTTTTGATGCTGATGCCGAGGTAGCAGATATGTTAGATGACTTTCACCAAGGACAGTTCGATGAGGGATGTGAGAAGGAGGAGATGGAGGCAGCTGCATAGGCATTCTACGACATGATGGACTCGGCACAGAAACCCCTTCACGATCGGTCAACGGTGTCTCAACTGGTCCGCGAACTTGCGTGCGAAGTGTTTTCAAATTCTATAAAAAACAAACGAAGTCCAAAAATCATGAAACTTCGCACGCAAGTTCGCGGTCATGTTTCGTGAACGGTTTGCTTTTTATAGAATTTAAAAACACTTCGCACGCAAGTTTGCGGTCATGTTTCGTGAAATAGATGTCCAAAATTTTGGGTCCGTTCCTGGATACGGCCTCACACTATACTCAGTACCATGACTATCATTTTTTGAATCATTAAATTCCATTATTCGTACCACGTGCAGTTCAAATTTATATTTTTTGAAAAAATTCAAGTAAACGAAATAAAGTAACTAAATATATGAAAAAGCCACAAAAAAATCCCTAAATTCTAACGAGGAGTTCCTGGTACTTTAAAAGGGCTGCACAAAAAATTTGGAGGCAAAAAACATAACAAAAAAACTTTGCCGAGCGCCGGGGCATGACACTCGGCAAAGGGGGTCTTTGCCGAGTGCCAAGAATATGGCGCTCGGCAAAGAGGTTTTTTTGAATTTTTTTTTAAATTTCCTCTTTGCCAAGTACCTTCACAGGGGCACTCGGCAAAGGTATTTCAATTTTTTTTTAAATTTTTCCCTTTGCCGAGTGCCGAAGCTGTTAGGCACTCGGCAAAGACATTTCAAATAAAATATTGAATCTTTGCCGAGCGCCGTGTTAGGGGCACTCGGCAAAGTAATTTCAAAAAAAAAAATTTGCCGAGTGCCTAACAGTAGGCACTCAGCAATGAAGGACGTGGCCGAACACCATTACGCGGGGCAGCCTATACCGAGTGCCGCACTTTTGCCGAGAGCCTAGCACTCGGTAAAGAAGTCCTTTGTTGAGTGCCCTTGTTTGCTGAGTGCCCGGCACTCGGCAAAGAATTCTTTGCCGAGTGTAATTCTTTGCCGAGTGCGGCACTCGGCAAAGAAGGTCTTTATCGAGTACCTGATTTTTGACACTCGGTAAAGCAGTTTGCACTCGACAAAGACCCTGTTTCCAGTAGTGAATACGTGGTCCAAAAATACCTCTTATAGTACATGTAAATTTCTGGCCCAATTAAAAGTGGCCGTAGACATCGGACGTGGTCCAAAATACCTCTTATATATAGCACATGTAATTTTCTGGCCCAATTCAAAAGTAGCCCTGGACGACGTTGGACCAAATTGTTACTCCTGTTTGGCCAAGGCAAAGACATGAGGCAGCAGGCCCGACTCGCGACTCTCAGCTCCCTTGGGCTGATCCTGACTCCGCGACCGTGAGTTCACGTGCATGGCAATGCCGGCTCGCCCCGTTCAGACGTTTCGCCTGTTCCTCCCTGCTGGCCGCCCGTTCATTTTGACATTCTATAGCTAGTGCCACATGATGAGTATGAAATAGTCTATGCAGCACATTGTTTCATTTTGACATTCTATAGCTATACATGCAAGAGACAAGTTGTACTGAATACAGGGTGTAGACATGATTTTATCTAGATGAAACTCTTTTCACCTCTCTTCATAAATCCCTTTGTCACATAAGAAAAGATTGCATGGGAGAATGACCCCCCCCCCCCCCCCCCCCCCCCCCACCACACTAAAAATGGCCTAATCGAATGCATAGTGTTTACGAAAAAAAATACCTGGGAATAAAAAACTCAGACATCTTACACGTAACATGATGCATGACCCATACTGAATCTGTCGAAGCTTTAATTTGAAGATTTTCCCATTTGTCCCCTTACAATAATAATTGTGCATTTTGAGTGACAGCCGGTATGGATGTAGCCGCATGCAACGCAACGTTGCGCACATGGTTGAGACATAAAGTGTGGTCCGTGCAACTAATTCTTCGGAGGATGACGCGTTACCGGCGCGGCCGACATAAATCGGGACGGCCGGACCGGCGGGCGGCTGCTATCTGTTCATTTCATGAGCGTTGCGTGGCATGACTGATATCCAGTCACAGTGTAGCGCGGCGTGTCGTTCTCCCTGCGGATCGGAGGGCCTTTATTTTATTCATAAAAAATTCCTGCCCGGCCGGCCGGCACCCGCTGTTAATGGAAGGACCAAGCAATCGTCGCGTGGCTATAAATATACACACGCAACACAAGCGGCGCTAGCTAATGCGTGCGTGCGTGAACACATACATACATATATCTACACCGTGCGCGTACTGCAGCCACTTTACATCTCGGTCTATAGCGTGACAGATGGGCTCGCACTACGACGGTGACAACGGTGGTCGCCGGCGGGAGACGAGGTGGTACGCGGTGACCGGCGGCCGGGGGTTCATGACGAGGCACCTGGTGGCGGCCTTGCTTCGCTCCGGCCAGTGGCGCGTCCGGGTCACTGACCTCGCCCCTACTCTCGTCCTCGGCCCCGGAGAGACGGAGGAGATTCTCAGCGATGCTCTCCGTGATGGCTGTGCCGTCTATGCCTCAGTCGATGTCTGCAACCTAGAGCAGCTTACCAAAGGTGATGCATGCATATATATCTTACTAGACAGTTTTTAAATAATAAAAAAGTGCATGCATACAATTTCGAGTTGAAGATACCTTGAGCCTAAGTGCTTGGAAGCATGACTGTATATTTAATTTTCATCCAATGATCCAACCAGTTAAACTAAGCTCGTTTACTAAATAAAACTGAAATACTCCCTCCACCTCAGGAAGGCACCACAATGCATCCTTGCAACAGGTAAAGCTGTAACGTCATCCCCTCGACTGTCTAGAGAAGATTACGTACCCTCAACAGGTTCCTTCTCTACACATTCCTTGTTCACATGTCCCCACTCTCTGCACTTCAAGCATTGTATTGCATCTTCTTCTTCCTAGTCCTCTTGGTCTCCACTTTCCTCTTGTTAGGCTCATCTCTGACCAGCAAAGCTTCAGCTTGAGGTTCTTCCACTAAATTGTTCTTTCTTCTCTTTCCCCGATCAAGCAATTCTGCAGTAATATCCTCAATCTTATTTGTTTCTTTAATTTGCCATATGTCAGTGTTGTAACCAGATACTCATATATAAGATGGTGGCAAAGACAATAGAGAATTATTGTCTTATATTCAACAGCAATTTTCATCTCTCTACGTGCTAGATCAACAACCATATGATTGTTGAAAAGTGTCCCATACAGCTTCTGCTTCAGATACAACTTGATGTTTAGTGTCATGGACATCTACTGAGCTGCCAAATTATCCCATATTTCCTTTCTGAGGTTAAATCCATGACATGGAACATGACCTAATTTGAGAGACAACTATATGGCAACGGCCGCTTGTAACTGCATCTCCTCCCGGTCTTCATCCTCCATATTGTCCTACTTCTTTTCTTGCAAACCCTTCGGAATCCCTTGCTGATCCTTGTCTGCCACAAACCAAAGTTTCCACTGCCATCAAACTTTACCACCTCAAATCTGGTACCTATTGGCGCTATCGTACCGACCCACGGTTTGATCGAGCTCTTGATGACCTCACTGCCTGCCTTGTCGACCAACTCATAGAGATTGGCCTTCTTTGAGATTTTCACTTTGAGCACGCATGGTCACCATCGAGCTGAGCTTGCTAGCTCTTACCCGCAATGCCATCGTCTAATCCAAACCATCTAGCTCTCAGTACCAATTTTTTTTGGCTAGTCTAGCTTTCTAGTTTTTCTCAGCCTTGTGATGCACTAAACCAGTCTCTCTTGCTCCTGGATTTATTTTACCACGTGAGCCATGTCAAAATAAACTTGAGTTGTGCCTTAATTATCTTTGAAGGAAGTACTCCGTAAGACCCTTGGTCTCCACGACTCTTTTGTCGTGGTGCGCAATTGCTTGTGCCAAGTACTGTGTCCTGAGCACCAAAGCCTTTCATGAATTTTAATTGTCTATCTACCTCATGCATGCATGCAAACTAGGGATGAAAACGGTACAGATATTTTTCGACCGTATTCGAGACCAAATACGTTTAGAGAGGTTTAGATCTGTCCGTATCCGAATTCAGATATTCAACATCTGATACCGTATCCGTATCCAAATACTCAAATCGTATATTTATGATGTCGATATCCAATCGTATCCTATCCGACATGGTTGACACTATCCGTATTCGAATCCGAATCCGGACAGAAATATGAAAACAAATGTAATATCAGTGATATCGGTCCGTATCCAATCCGTTTTCATCCCTAATGCAAACCATTGAATTTGGAGTACTCTAGCACCACGTGGTAGCTAGCCTTCACACCTTGTCCGGTTCCTTGTGAATTAAAGACGAAAGTAAGCATGCATCCTCTGCATACTAGCTGCTGCCCTACACGCTTTGCAATTGAATCCTTGCTCTAATTTTTTTGTTTCACATACACGTCTAAGTGCTGTCCTGCACACCGCAGCACGCCTGGTTGCACTGCATTAGCACAGCACGCCAGGACCAACACACCAGGACCTGCAGCGCAGCCTTGCTTGCTCCTCAGTCCTCAGTTCCTACACGTCAAGTCTTCTCCAAGGCCATTCCTTTAGACTCGCAAGAGCCTTGCAAGGCGCATCTTACCGCTCCAGCATCTAGCTTCTATCCTCCTTCACTCTTTGCCATACTGCAAGAAACAGAGCACTATATGTCGTGTCCGGTTGCGCCTCTTCACAGCCTCCGTTGCACATGCCTGCTCACATGCATGCAACCTTTCTGCAACTATCGCGCCATCCATGCTGTCATCTCCAAGACAACAACGTGTGTATGCTATCGCAAGAGCCCCACCGTGTGCGCTCAACCTGCACATGCAGGTCCTGCTGCGTAAATTACGCCCTGACACACACCTCATGTGCATGAGACGTGCTACACCATGGAAATCCACATCGTCGACACCCTTTGTTCGTCATGTCATGATCCAGGCCTTGTGAAACAGCCGGTCGCAGAACCACCATTGTGGTGCTCCCACGCCCCAATTCACCTCTGGCTCCCATCACGTCTGGCCATTGCCAGTCTGGATAGTGAGCCAAAGCTGACGTCATAGTCCGTGTTGTTGAGATCAAAAAGATCATCTAGGGTTAGGTTTAGCGGGTTCTCTTTACTGTAAATACGATAACGAAAGTAGAGAGACAGAGAGGAATAGAAAAAGAATGTGTCGAACCTGACACCGCAGAGGAAGATGGTCCAGAAGCCGCCATCTCGTTCGTCGGTGAAGTCTGCGCACGGGCAGCGACGTTCGGGGAAGAGGTCAATGAAGTCGTCGACGTCGGTGGAGCGGGGCGGCGTGGCTAGTGGCTTCCCGTCACTGGCTGCGCCCCTCTCTGATCGGGATTAGGGTTTAGGTTTTGGTGGGGAGCTCGGCTCATGGTAAATCTCGTACTCAGAGCCGTCGGCCCCCACCTCTATATATAGCGCAGTGTGACAGGCCCCCCAGCCATAGTGGGCTGGGCGCCCCCGATCTAGGCGTGGATCAAAGGCCCAATTGGGTCGTAGGGCCCAGTTTGGCATTAGAGATCAATCTAACAATCCCCCCCTTGATCTCCTACCATCTTTCAATTTCATATCATTTACTTTTGTTCATTCCATTACAGATTAGCGCATAGAGCATGTTTCATCGTCATGGTCAATTACCGATAGATTTAACAACTACAACACACCTCTCTGTTCTGAAATAGATACTTAACTTTGTGCCTTCTTTTGTCTAGAAATTATAGGCTTTCCCTTAAACCCATGTCGGCTACATGTTCTCTAAACATGTTGGGTGGTAAGCTTTTTGTAAGCGGATCCGCGAGCATCTTTTCGGTACTTATATGCTCAAGACTTATGACATGATCCCAGACTTTATCTTTTACAGCATAATAGTTTATGTCAAAGTGTTTGGCAGCACCACTTGACTTATTATTGTGAGCGTACTGTACTGTCAGATTATTATTGCAGTATAACTTAAGTAGTCTATAGATATCGTCAACCACCTTCAAACCGGGTATGAACTTCTTTAGCTAGTTCACCTGCCCCGTTGTCTCATAACACGCTACAAACTCGGCATACATTGTGGACGATGTAGTGATGGTTTGCTTTGAGCTTTTCTATGAAATAGCTCCCCCTGCGAGAGTGAATACATATCCAGACGTTGATTTTCTATCATCTACCGCATAATCAGAATCTGAATATCCCACTATATGGAGTGAATCTGATCTTCTATACGTCATCATGAGGCTTTTTGTTCCTTGCAAATAACACAAGACTTTCTTTACTAATTTCTAGTGTTCTGTTCTAGAATTGCTCTAGAATCTGCCAAGTAACGCGGTAACAAATGCAAAGTCAGGGCGCGTACATACTTGAGCATATTGCAAGCTTCCGACAGCTGAAGCATATGGAACCGTTTTTATTTTATCGATCTCATACTGATTCCTGGGGTATTGAAAATCCCCATATTTGTTGCCCTTTACTATAGGAGCAGGTGAGGGACTATATTTGTGCATATTGAATTTCTTTAAGATCTTTTCTATGTATGTCTTTTGTGACAGTCCTAATACCCATTTACTTCTATCTCGGTGAATCTCGATCCCTAAAACGAACGAAGCTTCACCAAGATCTTTCATATCAAATTTTGAGGACAGAAACTTCTTTGTCTCCGGTAGTAGTCTGACATCACTACTAGCAAGTAAAATATCATCCATATACAGGACAAGGAAGATAAACTTCCCATTCTTAAACTTTGCATAGACACAATTGTCCTATACATTCTCTTTAAACCTAAAATTTCTTATTGTCTGATCAAACTTCAAGTACCACTATCTTGAAGCTTGTTTTAATCCATAAATGGATTTTTTTAGGCGGCATCCCATTCGTTCTTTTCCTTTCATGACAAAATATTACGGTTGTGCCATGTAAACATTTCCCTCCAAGTCTCCGTTGAGAAATGCCGTCTTTACATCCATCCGATGTAATTCTAAATCATAATGTGTCACTAATGCCATTATGATTCTAAAGGAATCCTAACATGAGACTAAAGAAAAGATCTCATTGTAATCAATCCTCTCTCTTTGCGTAAAGCCTTTTGACATAAGTCGCGCTTTATATCTCTCTATATTCCCTTTAGAGTCAAGTTTTGTTTTGTAGACCCATTTACAGCCTACAGTTTTGGCTCCTTTAGGAATTATTTTTAAGTCCCAAACTTTATTGGCATTCATAGATTTCATTTCATCTTCCATGGCCTCAAGCCACTTTGATGAATGATCACTTCTCATAGCTTCTTCAAATGAGGTGGGATCATCTTTCATTTGAAATTCCTTAGTGTTGTATACTTCATAGTCAGCAGGAATAGCTGATTTTCTAACTCTTTGAGATCTTCTAGGGGCCTCCACATTTGGCATATCTTCTATTTGAGGCTATTGTTGCTCCCCTCATGTGTGGCAATAGGTTCTATAGGATCCTAAAGAACAGGTTCCTCATCATCATTCATTATTGCCACAAACGGAAAAACAACAGGTGCTGGCACCATAGTATCTTGCATTATCGGTGCAGCGACAGCAGGTAGTGAGAAAAATTGCTCATGAATCATCGGAGTGGGCGCATACACCCGCTTCTCTTCAAGGTCAATTTCTTGAGCTACCATGCTCCCCCTCATCATTTCATCCTCTAGGAAGACAGTGTGTCTCATTTTCACAAACTTTGTATGTTTATCTGGATAGTAGAAACAAAAACCTTTTGACTTTTCTGGGTAGCCAATAAAATGGCAACTTACTATTTTGGGATCTAGTTTCCCAATGTTTGGGTTAAATACTTTAGCCTTAGCAGGACTCCCCCACACATGTAAGTGGTTTAGTGAGGGTACTCTTTCTGTCCACAACTCATACGGTGTTTTGGGCGCCGACTTACTTGGTACTCTATTGAGAATATGAATGGCGGTTTTTAACGCCTCCATCCACAGGCTCAACGGTAAGGAGGAGTAACTTATCATACTGCGCACCATATCCATTATGGTACGATTGCGTCTTTTAGCTACTTCGTTCTGCTGATGTTCGCTCGGTATAGAATACTGGGCTACTATGCCATTCTCCTGTAAGAACCTTGCAAAAGGTCCAGGAACTTGGCCATATGGGGTATGCCGACCGTAGTACTCCCCCCATGATCGGACCTGACTATCTTAATCTTTAAATTGTGTTGGTTTTCAACTTCTGTCTTAAATATCTTAAATTTATTGAATGCTTCTGTTCTTTCTTTGATTGGATAAATATAGCCATAACGTGTCACACCCAATTTTAAGGATAAAATTGAATGCACTAAACTCGTGTGTGCCCAGGATACAATCACACACACAAGCTGACAAATTACAATAGTATCATCACAGTGTCACATACATCAGAGTTATAATCGAACTTAGTCTCATACATCGCAGCGGAATAATAAAAATAGAATAAACTCTCATGGCCGTCATCACAGGGAAGGTCAACTGGTTGACCACAAGCCTAATAATCCTCCGGGAAATCCTCATACCCGTTGTCATCTGTTACCCATCCGGGATTTTTATCCAAGTAAAGAAAATAAACAAGTGTAAGTACATTCCGTACTTAGCAAGCTAACATGGGGTTATGAAGCTCAAAAGGATAGACTCTGGTTTACTGCAGTTAGCATTTTTAGTAGGTCAAACTTTTATTCTCAAGTATTATCAAGTTATGCTTAAGCTCCCAATTAATTCCCATAAGAACATATAACGGGGTCAAGATTACCATAATTCATCATAGAACAACTTAATTGATCGTCATCAAGCATCCAATTATTCTGTGAGTTTTCCGGGCCGCTCGTAACCGTGAGCACGGCTGTTATAACAGTTTGTTACCCTCTGCAGAGGTGGTGCACATTCACCGCGAGTCGTGATCCCCATATGCCCGGGTTAATTACTCCCATGTCACTTCCAAGGTGAACGGGCAGGGTACACTATGAAGCCATTTCATAGGTTTCCCTAACAAGTTAGGGCCGCTAGGTTTCCTTGGCAGGCAGATGTAGGGACCCCCCTTTCCTATGGCACAAATCCATCGCGGCTATACTCATAGGAACAGAGGCAGCCCTATACCCAAAGTGGCAAGCCCCATTTGCGCCAAAAAGGTAACCTCTAACTAGTTAGGAAAGATCCTATTACTGAGCTAAAGTCAGAGCCATATGACTCTCCCGGTTGCACTGTCAGTCCCAGCTTTTGCCGACAGATAAGTCCTTATGGAGGGCCGGGAGCAACATGAACAAAGGTCATTTGCACTTTCGCCCTATGGAACAGTTGTTATAATTCATGTTACTCACTTTGTTCCATAGTATCATTCATCAATATGTATATCATGTTCAGTTAGAGCACTAGCCATCTACCCATATGCATTTAACCCATAGGAGACAAGAAACAGGATAACAATCACTAGGATGTCCTTACGGGTATCAAATTTAGACACATGCAAATGAGTAATTGATTAAAGTGAAATAGGACATCAAGGAAGGCCCATGTTATACTTGCCTTGGTTCACAAACTCGTGCTGGTCCTGCTGGTCGTCGAAGAGTTCTTGGTCTCCAACGTTTTCCTCACCGTCTGAACGCGACCAACACGGCAACATACAACATTCCAAAAGCATTCATGCAAGGCAAACACTCCTATCATTAGAACAGTACACCAACAGTATTGAAATCAAAATAAAATGTTTGTAAAACTAATCTACGTTTCGCTACGATCACGTCAACGCGAAGTTCACGAAAAACGGAGCTAAAATGCGAAAGTTATGATTAAAACGGGTTTTTCCAAAAGCCCTATATTTAATTAATTCTAATCATGAAATTAAAAAGTTCCAAACTTGACTAACAGTAGCTCCAACATGTAGCTTATGAAATTACGAAGCTAACGCGATTTGAATGGATCAATTCGGAGTTAAAACGACAATTCTATAAGCGAAACAGTTCGAATGGCATTTCTGTAAATACTGAAAGCGTACTTTTGACTTAAACAGCGAAGTTTACGCTTTCTAAACGGGTTTGCGCATTCGGAGAAATACGCTAAGGACGGCGGGTTAGGACTTAGAAAAATCCAGGGACTCTTAAGCAAATTTACCCCCGAAGGGGTATCTTCTATTTCCTGGCCGTTGATCGCGCGATGGACGGTTCGGATTAGCCTAGGGGGTTTCGGCCGGCCGGAACAGTGACTCCGGCGAGGCAAGCCATGGCCGGCGGCAGTGAAGCTCACTGGCGCGCACGGTAAGGGGCCTACGGTCCACCAAAATGGCCACCGAGGACACCCGTGAGATCGGAGGGTACGGGGGTTCGCGGCCAGTGCCGAGAAGACGGCCGGAGGGGAAGGTTGGAGCGGCGGCCGCCATGGCCGACGGCCAAGAGCTCGCGGACGCTTGCGGAAAGGGCGCTAAAAAGCCACGAAACTCGAAAAGAAATGCATGGGGAGAGAGAGGGGACCACGGCGAGCTCACCACGGGCCGAAAAACGGAGGCGGTGACGGCTCGGAGACGACGGCGACGCGGACGGCGAGGACGGTGGTCGGCGGGGCTCCTCCGTGCGGCAGTTGCGGCCAGGGACGAGGCGAAAATGGAGCGGGGGCAGCAGGAGGGCGCGCGAGGGGGGCTCGGCTGCCTTTTAACGAGGCCGAGGGAGCGGGGGCGCGCCCACGACGCGCGTCATGGCGACGGTTCCGCCTTGACCGGGAGCGGGCGCTGGATGCGGGAGGTTGGGGGCGGCGCCGACAGATGGGGCCCTGGCGTCAGCGGCTGGGCGCGGCAGTTGCCGGGCCGGCGCGGAGCGCGGCTGCTGGCTGGGCTGAGGCGTGGCTGGCGAGCGCGTGGCTGGGCCGAGCGGGGGAGGGAAGGTGAGCTAGGGCTGCTGGCTGCGGTGCTGGGCCGCGGGAAGGAGAAAAGCCAGCGGGCCGAATCTGAGGAAGGGAGGAATGGAAGGAAATTTTCCTTTTTCTTTTTATAAATAACATTTTCAAACTCAATTTCAAAAGGTTTTTAAAATCTTTTAGCATTTGAATAAAACACCCGTCACAGAAATAAATACGCAATAGCATGAATGCATCACATGTTTCTATTCTTGCATTTTCTTTTAATTTTATAAAAGAAATATTACTTCCTAATTTGAATTGCACATATAATTGCATATTTAAATCAAATTTACTATTTTTAAAAGAATTCAAATTTTAGGGTGTTACAATTCTACCCCCCTTAAGATGAATCTCGTCCTCGAGATTCGGGTGATTGCTTACTCAAACAGTTGGGGATAGGTCTTCCTCAGATCCTCTTCTCTTTCCCAAGTAGCCTCATCCTCTGTGTAACGATTCCACTGCACCTTGCACATCTTTACTGTTCGGCTTCTCGTAACTCTTTCGGCAGTTTCCAAGATCTTTATCGGATACTCCTCATAAGTAAGATCTTCCTTGACAACAAGTTCTTCCAAAGGAATTTGTTCTTCTGGTACCCTCAGACACTTTTTCAACTGGGAAACATGGAACACGTCGTGCACACCGGACAAGCTCTCAGGCAGTTCCAACTGATAAGCTACTTCTCCACGTCTCTCTAGGATCTTAAAAGGTCCTATATACCTTGGGGCTAACTTTCCTTTCATATTGAATCTTCTCACACTTCTCATTGGTGACACTTTCAGGTACACATAATCACCAATCTCGAAAGTCAGCTCTCTTCTGCGGTTATCAGCGTAACTCTTCTGTCGAGACTGAGCTACTCTCAAATTGTCTCTAATCATTCTCACTTGTTCTTCCGCGTCTCTAAGGACATCGGGACCAAACACTTGAGTTTCTCCAGTCTGATTCCAGAACAAAGGCGTTCTACACTTACGTCCATACAATGCCTCGAAAGGTGCCATCTTGAGGCTCTTTTGATAACTGTTGTTGTACTGAGAACTCTGCGTAAGGCAGACTCTTATCCCAACTATCACCATACTGAAGTGCACAGGCTCTCAACATATCTTCCAAAATCTGGTTGATCCTTTCCGTCTGCCCATCAGTTTGCGGGTGGTAAGCAGAACTAAAATTCAACTTTGTTCCCAAAGATCTATGTACTTTATGCCAGAATTGCGATGTAAATTGGGTGCCTCTATCCGACACAATTTTCTTGGGAACACCATGCAAGCACACTATTCGTTCCATGTATAACTCTGCTAATCTTGCACCATTATAAGTAGTCTTGACTGGTAAAAAGTGAGCGACCTTGGTGAGTCGATCCACTATTACCCATATTGAATCATAACCTCTTTGAGTGCGGGGTAATCCTACAATAAAATCCATGCCAACTTCTTCCCATTTCCATTCAGGGATCTTCATTGGTTGTAGTAACCCTGCAGGTCTTTGATGCTCAGCTTTCACTCTTTGGCAAGTGTCACACAAAGCCACATATTCTGCCACATCTCTCTTCAAACCATACCACCAATACTTTTCTTTGAGATCCAAGTACATTTTGGTACTTCCGGGATGTATAGAATAAGCAGACTCATGGGCCTCTTGCAGAATTGCATCTCGGATAGCTTTCACTTCCGGTACACATATCCTTTTCCCGAACCAAAGGGTTCCATTCTCATCCATTCTGAATCCGGGTGCCTTTCCAAGCACTACATTCTCTGCTATCTCTTTAAGTTTTTCATCCTCCAATTGACCTTTGCGTATCTCCTGCTCTAGAGTAGGCTCTATCACCAATTCCATTGCATTAGTGACCAGACTCAAGTTGAGATACTCCATTTCAGCACACAACTCTGCTGACATAGATGTTGTCTGAATACCATTGGCATAACTCTTTCTGCTAAGTGCATCAGCTACGACGTTTGCCTTTCCTGGGTGATAATGCACTTCCAAATCATAGTCTTTGATCAATTCCAACCAACGACAGTTGTCTTAGATTCAGATCTGATTGGGTGAATATATACTTCAAACTCTTATGATCAGTATAGATATCACTCTTATGTCCAATCAGATAATGTCTCCAGATCTTCAAAGCATGAACCACCGCTGCCAATTCCAAGTCATGAGTAGGATAATTCAACTCATGCTTCCTTAGTTGTCTAGATGCATATGCAACCACTCTTCCTTCTTGCATAAGCACACATCCAAGACCCAAACGGGATGCATCACAATATATAGAGAAGTTCTTGTTTAAATCGGGCAAAATTAATACTGGAGCTGTAGTCAATCTCTTCTTTAGCTCTTCAAAGTTTGCCTGGCATTTATCCGACCATACATACTTAGCATTCTTTTCCAACAAAGCTGTCATAGGCTTGGCTAGCTTGGAAAAGCCTTCAATGAACCTTCGGTAATAACCAGCCAATCCCAAAAAGCTTCGAATCTCACTTACAGTAGTTGGTGGTTTCCAATTCAGTACATCTTGCACTTTGCCTGGATCCACTGCTATTCCACCGTTGGAGACAACATGACCTAGAAAAGAGACTTCCTTTAACCAAAACTCACACTTGCTCCGTTTAGCGTACAACTTATGTTCTCTAAGCTTTTGCAAAACCATCCTTATGTGTTCCGCATGTTCTTCTTCAGTCTTGGAGAATATTAGTATGTCATCTATGAATACTACCACAAATTTATCCAGAAACTCCATGAACACCTTATTCATCAAATACATGAAAGTATGCAGGTGCATTGGTCAATCCAAAAGACATAACGGTGTACTCATATAATCCATACCGTGTAGTAAATGCTGTCTTGGGTATATCCGAGTTCCGAATCTTAAGCTGATGATAACCAGATCGGAGATCAATCTTGGAGAACACATGAGCTCCTCTCAACTGATCAAACAAATCATCTATCCTAGGCAAAGGGTATTTATTCTTGATGGTAACCTCATTAAGTGAGCGGTAATCCACACACATCCGTTGACTACCATCCTTCTTATCCACAAAGATCACAGGTGCCCCCCACGGGGAAGAACTGGGGCGTATGAAACCTTTTTCTTGCAACTCTTTTAGTTGTTTCTTAAGCTCTTCTAATTCATTAACTCCCATTCTATATGGACGTTTAGCTATTGGTGCAGTTCCAGGTAATAATTCAATAATGAATTCAATGTCTCGGTCAGGTGGCATACCTGGCAAGTCATCGGGGAAGACATCCGGAAATTCCTCCACGACCCGATCTTGTTCATTGATTTCACCATCTAGCTGATTCACTGTGGCTGTAGGCTGAGCTTGCACTACTACTTCTACATAGATTCTATCCCCATTGAGTGATGTCACAACCACAGATTTCTCCTGACACTGTATCACTGCCCAGTGTTGTTTCATCCAATCCATTCCCAGGATAAGGTCAATTCCCGCCGTTCTCAAAACAATAGGCTTCACCTTGAAGTCTACCCCCCTTAAGGAAATGCTAGTTGAGGGGCTCCAATAAGAAGCGGGCATACTACCTCCCGGGGAATTCACTAGTATTGGGTTTTTCATGGCACACAAAGGTATGCTATGCATTCTAACAAAAGCTTGGGAGATAAAAGAATGCGAAGCACCAGAATCAAAAAGTACGGTAGCAGAAATAGAGTTGACACTGAATGTACCCAACATGACCTCAGGTGTCTCCTGAGCTGCATCAGATGACACATAGTTCACCTTCGCTGTGAGAGGAGGTCGGGCGTTGAACTTCTGATTGTTGGCCTGGTTCTGAGGTGCTTGTTGGTTCTACTTCTTAGGACACTGATGAGCATAGTGACCTACTTCTCCACATATGTAACAGGCATTGGGATTGTTGGGTGCACCACTCTTCACAGGAGCATTGTTAGGCACTCCCTGGCGTGTTGCAGGATTGCCAGTCTGTTGCGGGGGACGCTGATTTCCAAACTGTTGCTGAAACTGAGGGCGTTGCTGGAACTGGTTCCGCTGAGGATACTGACCACGACTTCCCTGATGAGTTGGTCCTTGATTCCTCTGCTGGAAACCTTGCTGGGGATAAGCACGCGGGCGAGTGTTGCTTCCAGAAGCTTGCCCTTGGAGCCTTCTCTTCTTAGCTTCCATCTCCTTGCGCTTATCATCAATCACGATTGTGCGATTCACCAAAGACTGGAAGTTAGGATAAGTATTAGACATCAGCTGGAGCTGCAGTCCATCATAGAGTCCCTTGAGGAAACGGCGTTGCTTATCCTTGTCATCTGCCACATCATTAGGAGCGTAGCGAGATAGTTGTGCAAACTTGTCCCGATATTCCGCCACAGTCATTGATCCTTGCTTGAGAGATCTGAATTCTTCCTGCTTCAGTTCCACTAGTCCATCAGGAATATGGTATGATCGGAAACTGTCCTTAAATTCCTGCCAAGTGATATCAGGAGCATTGTTGGGACGTCCAAACTGAAATGATTCCCACCAATCCTGAGCAGCTCCTTGGAGTTGCCCGGAAGCATACAACACTTTCTCCAGGTCATTGCATTGTGCTATGTTCAGTTGTTTCTCCACAGCACGCAACCAGTCATCGGCCTCCATAGGGTCTGTGGCATGTGTGAACACCGGTGGACGACCTTTCATAAACTCTCCACGCTTATCTCTAACATGGACAGGCGGTGGACCTCTTGCAGGTTCATTGTCCAAGCGCTGCATCATAGCTTGCATCAGCTGCGCTTGCATTCCCAAAATCTGCTCCATGGTCACAGGTGGCGGTGGTGGGTTCATAAGAGCATCACGCCCACGACCACGGCCTCTGCCCCTTCCTCCTCTTGCGGCCATCTGTTTTCCAACAAATGTGCAAAATTTAGGGATTTTTTCCAATTATAGAGAACTTACAAGAGATAAGAAACAATGCTGAAAATTTTCTGGGCAAGATTCAAACTCAGCAGTTCAGTAAAACTGTTATAACTCGAGTTTCAGAGATCCAACAGAGGTGCACCAAGATTCGTTAGAAAGCTTAGGACATCAGCTACAACTTTCATTTAGACCATTTTTACAGATTCGAACTCACACATAGTCAAAAATAGAGCTAAACCGAAACTGTTCTGAGTTCCAGACAGCGCAGGAACATCAACTCGTGCCAATTATATCTCCCAAACCTGAATAGCTATTGACGTGATTCCAAAGACACTTGAGAGATACAGAGGTCTAGTTATCTCCACAAAATTTCAGAATTTTTATCATCCCAGATTTCGAGTTACCAGATAAAGAACACAGGCTGCTCCAGAAATCAGCACAGCAGAGATAAGATAAAATGATACTTCTGCATTAAGATTTCATTCAAAATTTAAAGTTCCAATCTAAGGAAGTTGTGGACATGCCCACAAACTTCCAGCAATCAAGCAAAATACCAACTCAACCAAGTTCACAAATCAAACATCTAAACAACCAAGTTCACAAGACCAACAAGACTAAATAAGGACACGAACTAACGACGTGATAATCTAGATCAAGGCACCTAACACCTATGGAGCGGTGTCAATCATGGTGAAAGAACGGCGCTTCTTCTTGTAGATTGAAGGCTGTCCCAGCTGTGCTCGAAGTTCATCCACTTGTTTCTGAAGACGTCTCTGCGCCCTCTGAGATGCACGTAGTTCTCCTTTGACCTCATCATCCACTCCCTGCATAGCGTGGACATGCTGCACCATTGCCTCCAAAGTGGGGTTATTCTCTAGTGGAGCCAAAACTTGCCAAACACCCTCATGATCATTTCGAGGAAGGAACCTGAAACGATCCTCCCTCATGGCCTCGAAGCGACGACCATGGTAGTGGATGTAGGCATTCTGTGCTGCATCCTCCATGCCATCCAAAGCATGGGCTCTCCTGGCAGGGGCACTGTGGACAGTCTCCACCTCATGTCCATTGATGATATCATTCCATGCGGTGACCACCAGCTCTACCTTCCAGAAGGTAGCCTCCAGTGGGTGCTTGTACTCGGCGCAGTGATAGCTGATGGAGGCGTGCAAGTCGGGGAAGTAGTCGTCCAGCACGTGGGTGAGAAGAGTGTGGTAGTAGGCTGTCTCTGGAGCTGGCTTGAAGTAGTACTTGCACTTCCAGCCAATCTCCTCGTCCTCCACGGGGGCAGCTGGGGCGGGTGCAGGTGTGGGGGAAGTAGCCGTCGACTCCTCAGGTGTAGCTACCACGGGGTAGATGGGCACAGCGACTGGTGTAGGAGTAGGTGTAGGCGTCGGTGTAGCCATCTCCTCGTCGTCGGAGATGATCACAATCTCCCTCTCCGCTGGTGGGGCACGCGGGGTGAACATGGCACGATAGCCGGCGGTGCTGAGTCGAGCAGTCTTCGGATTATGAGACATCTATAGATTTAAAGTGAGATGAAATTAGAATCAACAATTTTAAATAATAGATTAAGGTATGAAAAGTATAAATGTTTTAGTAAAATAACAAGGATAAGTCAGTAAGCAAGAAACCAGAGGAGCAAAGCTGCTAAAACGACCTTTTTCTAACTAGGCTTGCGTCCTACAGTCAACACGGCTCTGATACAAATTTGTCACACCCAATTTTAAGGATAAAATTGAATGTACTAAACTCGTGTGTGCCCAGGATACAATCACACACACAAGCTGACAAATTACAATAGTATCATCACAGTGTCACATACACCAGAGTTATAATCGAACTTAGTCTCATACATCGCAGCGGAATAATAAAAATAGAATAAACTCTCATGGCCGTCATCACAGGGAAGGTCAACTGGTTGACCACAAGCCTAATAATCCTCCGGGAAATCCTCATACCCGTTGTCATCTGTTACCCATCCGGGATTTTTATCCAAGTAAAGAAAATAAACAAGTGTAAGTACATTCCGTACTTAGCAAGCTAACATGGGGTTATGAAGCTCAAAAGGATAGACTCTGGTTTACTGCAGTTAGCATTTTTAGTAGGTCAAACTTTTATTCTCAAGTATTATCAAGTTATGCTTAAGCTCCCAATTAATTCCCATAAGAACATATAACGGGGTCAAGATTACCATAATTCATCATAGAACAACTTAATTGATCATCATCAAGCATCCAATTATTCTGCGAGTTTTCCGGGCCGCTCGTAACCGTGAGCACGGCTGTTATAACAGTTTGTTACCCTCTACAGAGGTGGTGCACATTCACCGCGAGTCGTGATCCCCATATGCCCGGGTTAATTACTCCCATGTCACTTCCAAGGTGAACGGGCAGGGTACACTATGAAGCCATTTCATAGGTTTCCCTAACAAGTTAGGGCCGCTAGGTTTCCTTGGCAGGCAGATGTAGGGACCCCCCTTTCCTATGGCACAAATCCATCGCGGCTATACTCATAGGAACAGAGGCAGCCCTATACCCAAAGTGGCAAGCCCCATTTGCGCCAAAAAGGTAACCTCTAACTAGTTAGGAAAGATCCTATTACTGAGCTAAAGTCAGAGCCATATGACTCTCCCGGTTGCACTGTCAGTCCCAGCTTTTGCCGACAGATAAGTCCTTATGGAGGGCCGGGAGCAACATGAACAAAGGTCATTTGCACTTTCGCCCTATGGAACAGTTGTTATAATTCATGTTACTCACTTTGTTCCATAGTATCATTCATCAATATGTATATCATGTTCAGTTAGAGCACTAGCCATCTACCCATATGCATTTAACCCATAGGAGACAAGAAACAGGATAACAATCACTAGGATGTCCTTACGGGTATCAAATTTAGACACATGCAAATGAGTAATTGATTAAAGTGAAATAGGACATCAAGGAAGGCCCATGTTATACTTGCCTTGGTTCACAAACTCGTGCTGGTCCTGCTGGTCGTCGAAGAGTTCTTGGTCTCCAACGTTTTCCTCACCGTCTGAACGCGACCAACACGGCAACATACAACATTCCAAAAGCATTCATGCAAGGCAAACACTCCTATCATTAGAACAGTACACCAACAGTATTGAAATCAAAATAAAATGTTTGTAAAACTAATCTACGTTTCGCTACGATCACGTCAACGCGAAGTTCACGAAAAACGGAGCTAAAATGCGAAAGTTATGATTAAAACGGGTTTTTCCAAAAGCCCTATATTTAATTAATTCTAATCATGAAATTAAAAAGTTCCAAACTTGACTAACAGTAGTTCCAACATGTAGCTTATGAAATTACGAAGCTAACGTGATTTGAATGGATCAATTCGGAGTTAAAACGACAATTCTATAAGCGAAACTGTTCGAATGGCATTTCTGTAAATACTGAAAGCGTACTTTTGACTTAAACAGCGAAGTTTACGCTTTCTAAACGGGTTTGCGCATTCGGAGAAATACGCTAAGGACGGCGGGTTAGGACTTAGAAAAATCCAGGGACTCTTAAGCAAATTTACCCCCCGAAGGGGTATCTTCTATTTCTGGCCGTTGATCGCGCGATGGACGGTTCGGATTAGCCTGGGGGTTTCGGCCGGCCGGAACAGTGACTCCGGCGAGGCAAGCCATGGCCGGCGGCATGAAGCTCACTGGCGCGCACGGTAAGGGGCCTACGGTCCACCAAAATGGCCACCGAGGACACCCGTGAGATCGGAGGGTACGGGGGTTCGCGGCCATGCCGAGAAGACGGCCGGAGGGGAAGGTTGGAGCGGCGGCCGCCATGGCCGACGGCCAAGAGCTCGCGGACGCTTGCGGAAAGGGCGCTAAAAAGCCACGAAACTCAAAAAGAAATGCATGGGGAGAGAGAGGGGACCACGGCGAGCTCACCACGGCCGAAAAACGGAGGCGGTGACGGCTCGGAGACGACAGCGACGCGGACGGCGAGGACGGTGGTCGGCGGGGCTCCTCCGTGCGGCAGTTGCGTCCGGGACGAGGCGAAAATGGAGCGGGGGCAGCAGGAGGGCGCGCGAGGGGGGCTCGGCTGCCTTTTAACGAGGCCGAGAGAGCGGGGGCACGCCCACGACGCGCGTCATGGCGACGGTTCCGCCTTGACCGGGAGCGGGCGCTGGTTGCGGGAGGTTGGGGGCGGCGCCGACAGATGGGGCCCTGGCGTCAGCGGCTGGGCGCGGCAGTTGCCAGGCCGGCGCGGAGCGCGCGGCTGCTGGGCTGGGCTGAGCGCGTGGCTGGGCCGAGCGGGGGAGGGAAGGTGAGCTGGGCTGCTGGCTGCGGTGCTGGGCCACGGGAAGGAGAAAAGCCAGCGGGCCGAATCTGAGGAAGGGAGGAATGGAAGGAAATTTTCCTTTTTCTTTTTATAAATAACATTTTCAAACTCAATTTCAAAAGGTTTTTAAAATCTTTTAGCATTTGAATAAAACACCCGTCATAGAAATAAATACGCAATAGCATGAATGCATGACATGTTTCTATTCTTGCATTTTCTTTTAATTTTATAAAAGAAATATTACTTCCTAATTTGAATTGCACATATAACTGCATATTTAAATCAAATTTACTATTTTTAAAAGAATTCAAATTTTAGGGTGTTACATAACGGGAGTAATTATCTGTGAATGTTATGAACGAATCATAACCATCCACACTCTTTACAGGAAACGGACCACAGATGTCTGTGTGAATAATCTGTAAAATTCCTGCTTTTTGTTTGACATCTTTCTTAATTTTCTTTACATACTTTCCTTTTATGCATTCTCTGCATTGTTCTAAATCTAAGAACTCTAATAGAGGAAGAATATCATTCTTAACTGGTCTTTCTATTCTCTCCCTCAAAATATGGCCTAAACGATATTGCCATAATTTCGACGACGTATCGTGAGCTCTCTTTCGTTTTCTGTTTACATCCGCAGACGAGGATACATTCTCATTGTCACACGCAACGTTCCCATCATCGCATACAACATTCACATCATCACGTAGTGATAACAAATAAAGCTCATTTTGTAAGATAGCAAGACCAACACATGCATTATTAAATGTTATCTTACATTTGTCATTTCCAAAATGGCAATCATATCCATCATTACTAAGCATGAAACACTAATCAAGTTCCTCTGTAAAGAGGGAACATAAAGTACATTTCTAAGTAAAAGTGTGAAGCCATCAGTAAGCTCTAGAGAAAGATCGCCAACGGCTTCAACATCTGCTCGGACTCCATTTGCAACTTTAACGTGTCCTTCTCTTCTTTGCGTAGTCCTCGTCGAATGGAATCCCTATAAAGAATTAGCAACATGAATAGTTACACCTGAGTAAATCCATCAAGTAGATTTCGAATATTGTACATATAGGGATTCATTTATGAACGTAATAATGTTCTCACATTTCTTTGCCATGATCATCTTTAAGTAATCGGGATAATCTTTCTTATAATCTCCCGTCTTCCTGCAATAGAGACACTGGTCTTTCTCTACTATGAACTTGTTCTGCTGAGGCTGATGCAGCATAGGACCCTTTTCCTTTGACTTTGAGGAGTTAGCATTATTATTCTTTTTCTTGTTATCTTTCACATAATTGATAGTGCCTCCATTGACAGCTTTCATTCTCTCCTCCTCTTGCACACATATAGCCATGAACCTCTCTAAGTCCCACTTCTCGGGCTGTATGTTATAGTTGACAACAAAAGTGTCAAATTCCTTTGGCAACGAAGCAAAAATCAGATGGATAAGGAACTCTTCCTTGAGAGTCAGATCCATTGGTTTTAGCTTGGATGCCAAATTACTCATCCTTAGTATGTGCTCTCTTATGCCACCATTTCCAGAGTACCTCTCTGTCACCAGCTGCTTTATCAGCTGGGTAGCATATGTGTTTGAAGAGCTAGTGAACTGACTCTTTATTCTATCGAGGTACTCGGTGATTGTGTCACACTTTAGGATTGAGCCTACAATTACAGGCTTAATCATGTTCTCTATCATAGCCAAATATTTCTTGTTGACAGTGACCCACTTCCTATGCTCAAGGTTATAGGACATCTTTTGTGATTCAAAATTCCTCTCTCTAGTTCCCAAGCGGCATCAACCTCGTTTGTCTCTCTCACCGGTGCCACGGGCTTAGTGGGACATGGTGAGGTGACTACCCAGTCCACCTCAGCCAAGATAAAGGTCAGGTCAATCTTTTTTTCCACTCCGTGTAGTTGTCACCTTTGAGAGTGGGGATCTCTTTGATACAACCCATCAAGTTGTATCCGCCTGAAAACAAAATTCATATAGAGAGAACCTATATAATAACAACAATTGCATGCCTTGATTCCAACGTTGGACAAAATTAAAACATACAACTGTTTATACATTAAATCTACATCATCGTTGGGCAGAAATAAAAACAATGCATAAAATCATTAAAATTATGATATTATTATTAACAACGTTGGTCAGAAAATAACAATATCATAATCATGTCAAAATCTCTTTTTCTCTAATTAAATATCACGTTGGTTCAAAATAACTGGAGAATAAATTATTTCTTTAGCAGCGGAAACATAAAAAAATTTCATTATCTATTTTTCAGAAGCATTAAACTTTTCTCAAATATTCTCTAAAAAATTATCCTGTTGGATCAAATTTTAACAGAGATATTAAACTAGACAAAATTCATCGAAATCTGCTTCTAAAAATTAAATAAACTCGAAACTTTATTTATTGCTCATTCTGGCCCGGCCTGCAGCAACAGTAACCGGCCCAGCAGCAACAGTGCACGTAAGCACGCTCGCGGCACCTCCCCGTGCCTAGGCCGCAACCTAAGCCTAGGCCGGCAAAGTCGCCCGCCGCGCTCGCCCGCCTAGGCCGATTTCAGTCTAGTCGCGCTCGTCCGTTCAACCAGATCCAACGGCCGCACATGTGGATCGGGGACATAAAAATCGACGCCGCGGCGACCCCGGTGAAACCCTAGCCCATTCTCTTCCTCGCCTCGCTCCTTTCTCTCCTCAGCGTAGTAGCAGCGAGCAACCGAGCGAAAGAAAACATGAAGACGGCGCCATCGCCGGTCCCCTCACCGGTGTGCGCGCTCCCCAACGGGTGAGCATGCCGCCATTGAGCGGTCTAGGTGGCGGTGCCCTGATCCCCTCTCCAAAACCCTAAATCTAACCCGGCTGCTTCTCTTCCTTCTCTGTCTCATCCCTGCGACGGCATGGAGTGAGATGATGACGGAGCAGTCGCCGGCCCTCTCGCCGGTGCGCGCGCTCCCCAGCGAGTGAGCGCGCCGCGTCTAGCGACCTAGCCGCGGTGCCCTTGGCCAAAGCATGCGCCCGCGCGCCGACGAGGCGGCAGCACGGTGCAGCGGCGAGGTAGGCCTCTTCCCCTTCCCCTTTTCTTCTCTGATTTGATTTTCCTTTCTTCTCTTCTTGGATCTATCCGATTTAGGGTTGGGGATGGGGTTAGGATCGAGATTAGGGTTAGGGTTTTATTCACTGTTCTTCTTCCC
Source organism: Miscanthus floridulus (assembly GCF_019320115.1). Taxonomy (NCBI): domain Eukaryota; kingdom Viridiplantae; phylum Streptophyta; class Magnoliopsida; order Poales; family Poaceae; genus Miscanthus; species Miscanthus floridulus. The sequence continues at coordinate 62,235 of NW_027096598.1, read as the reverse complement.
CGAGTTTGATTAGTGGGTTAGGGTTTGGCTTCGCGTGTCGAGACCCCTTTCTTTTCTCTGTTCTTCACCCGATTAGGGTTAGGGTTTAGGGACCCTCTTCCCTTCTCAGTTTTGAATGGATCTAATCTGTTTCTTACCCCTGACATAATCTACATCTAGACAGATGGTTCCAATAAGCTAGATCTATACCCAGTGAGTCTCTAATACCATTGTTGAGATCGAAAAGATCATCTAGGGTTAGGTCTAGCGGGTTCTCTTTACTGTGAATGCGATATCGAGAGTAGAGAGATAGAGAGGAATAGAAGAAGAACGTGTCGAACCTAACACCACAGAAGGAGATGGTCCAGAAGCCGCTATCTCGTTTGTCGGTGAAGTCTGGCACGGGCAGCGACGTTCGGGGAAGAGGTCAATGAAGTTGTCGACGTCAGTGGAGCGGGGCGGCGCGACTGGTGGCTTCCCATCACTCGCTGCGCCCCTCTCTGATCGGGATTAGGGTTTAGGTTTCGGTGGGGAGCTTGGCTCATGGTAAACCTCGTACTCAGAGCCGCCGGCCCCCACCTTTATATATAGCGCAGTGTGACAGGGGCCCCCAGCCATAGTGGGCTGGGCACCCCTGATCAGGACGCGGATCAAAGGCCCAACTGGGCTGTTGGGCCCAGTTTGGGATTAGAGATCAATCTAACGCGTGTCGCCTTCACTGGACACTGTTTTTGTCCGACCACCACGTCTAGTCAATCCTCACCAACTGCAGCTTATCGGACAGTCCAGGCTACCTATCCACAGTCTCCAACACCGCCGATTGGATCGCTGATCAGATCACCACCATGACCAGCTTCACAGCACCCATCGAGCATCACCCTCGAGCCTCTATATCTTCTCTCCCCTCCTAAGGTCCTCAAAATAAGGATACAACTATGATACTTACCATACCGACGGCTAACACAAAAGCAATTACTTAGATCTATCTAAATGGTTATAGGAGACCAAACACAACTTATAGAAGACTCAATATTTGAAAACGAGGTTCAAGGAAAAATATATTGCTGAAATATGCCTACAAATGCTTGTCCCTGAAACCGTGACACTGGTCGACCGAGACGCCAGCCAAAACTGAGAGACACTACAGGAAACTGGCTCTTTGCCGACTGCAATTTTCTTTGCCAACTGTTTTTTTTCGACACTCGGCAAAGAGGTCCCTTTGCCAACTGGAATTTCCTGCAGTCGGCAAAGCAGGATTTGCCGACTGCCTAGCTTTGCCGACTGCCAGGCCGTTGGCAAAGAATTGCAGTCGGCAAAGGCAGGCCATGGTTGACGCCATCCACACCGTCACCTTTGCCGACTGCCACTCCGTCAGCAGTCGGCAAAGGCGCAGGCTTTGCCAACTGCCATCCTCCCTGGCAGTCGGCAAAGAATTTTTATTTTTTTTTTATTTTCGATCCCAGTTTTTTGTGTTGCCTTGATACAGTAAGTACATGATATATTCCAAGTTTGGGATCATTTTGATTTATTTTGCTATATTCCGTAGATTTTTTCTGTTTCTTTGATTTTTTCCGGCAGCTCCAGATTTGAACTGCAGGTACATGAAATAATGGAATCTGGCCATTCAGAAAATGATATTCATGATGTTTGGAGCATGTTGAGGCCGTGTGCGGGGCCTCGCGTGAAATTTCGACCGTGTTGGTGTCGGAACACGCCGAGCCACGCGCGTGAAAAGTGTTTTTAAATTTTATAAAATCGAAACGGAGTCCGAAAATGACGAAACTTGACGACGTGTCTTGTCATCGCATGCGGAGGCTGTGGTAAAAATTTAAGAAAGTTTCGAGCAAGTGGCGACGTCGGGTGGCTAAAACCTGGACATCACATGTGGAGATGTCTAGGTTTTAGCCACCCGACGTCGCCACTTGCTCGAAACTTTCTCAAATTTTTACCATAGCCTCCGCATGCGATGACAAGACACGTCGTCAAGTTTCATCATTTTCGGACTCCGTTTCGATTTTATAAAATTTAAAAACACTTTTCACGCGCGTGGCTCGGCGTGTTCCGACACCAACACGGTCGAAATTTCACGCGAGGCCCCGCACACGGCCTCAACATGCTCCAAACATCATGAATATCATTTTTTGAATGGCCGGATTCCATTATTTCATGTACCTGCAGTTCAAATCTGGAGCTGCCAAAAAAAATCAAAGAAACAGAAAAAATCAATGGAATATAGCAAAATAAATCAAAATGATCCCAAACTTGGAATATATCATGTACTTACTGTAGCAAGGCAACACAAAAAAACTAGGATCGAAAATCAAAAAAAATTAATTCTTTGCCGACTGCCATCAGTGGCAGTTGGCAAAGAGCCTTTGCCGACTGCTAGGGAGGATGGCAGTCGGCAAAGAATTTCTGAGAAAAAAATCAAAAATAACCTTTGCCGACTGCTAGGGAGCAGAGTAGTCGGCAAAGTATTTTTAAAAAAAATTAAAAAAAATAATTTTTTGAAAAAAAATAATAGACCTTTGCCGACTGCGTCACATGCTGGCAGTCGGCAAAGGGAAAAAAATAAAAAAAAAAAG